>NC_063992.1:9403939-9706969 GCF_932276165.1 Plutella xylostella | reverse complement strand
GGGGTCACGTGTACCTACTTATATAGTATAAGAAAGTGTGCCATTCCTGACCACTGCGGTTTTGGGGCCGGTGACGCTAACTTGTTAAAAAAATACTGATTTTATGACAACTCTCGTTCGTTTATTTCTAAATCTAGTGTAACCCTCCTGTCTGCGTTTTCTTGTCACAATACTGATTGCAGACACCTCTGACTACCCCTTTAGGGATTACAGACGTTAGCATTATGTAGGTATCTATGTAGTCTTGTACTAAAAATGACTTACACACACTGACATACAGATACTGGCCTGGCAGTGTTTTGTGTCAGTGAGTGGTCAATAACATGAACTGTGACATGCAATGCAGTATTATATGACATGAATATGACATTAGTCACATTGCTAATTTACCATTAAATACCTATGTAAGTATACGATAGGTGATGTAGATATAATTATTAATCACATACCTAACGTTAATTGTTTTCCACTAGCTTAAATATTTAAGTAAACTAATTAAAACTTCTACAAGGTGATGCAAAAGTCGTATAGTTACAGTAAGCCGAATCAGCTGGTATTCTACTTCTTTTGAAAATTCGTGTAAATTAAATCTACTACTCATATAAAAAGTCACGTGAACTAAGAGCTTCTACGGAGAAGCCAATTTTAAAAATTCGTTGACCAAATCTTTTTAAAACTACCACTTTTGTAACATTCAGAAGCTTAGTACCTATAGTAAGCCGAATGGTGTGTGTGTTGTGTATGACTCATTCTGAACAACCATTTTTTTTACTGTTAACGTTGAGCGACAAATAATTATGAATTTAGTTAAAGTACCAACTTACTTCGTACCTTCTACATAATGATACAGGGTGTTGCAAACAGGGAATACGAAGTCGGAACCAGCATGTGCAGCATGTTATATCTAAAGCCCAAAACTGAAATCAGAATTTCAAAATTCGTGAAAAAAAAAAAACTTTTTCCATAGAAACTTAGTTGGTGATGCTGGACATGCTCGTTTCGGCTTAGTATAACCTTTTTGCAGCACCCTGTATATCTCGAATGTGCTCTGCGCCGTAAAACCTTATGTTCTAACACTGGAACCGCGAGAACAATGGGATATAACCAGTATAATATAGAGCAAAATTCTTATCTAACCCGGTAGACAGGTACAATTTTATTAGTGACCGACTAAGGCAGGTTCATGAACTCTACCTACTGAACAGTTAGGATATTCTAAGTAACTGGAACCGGGCGATGTGGTGTGTCAAATAAATAAACAAAAACAAGACAAAAACATCCATTGGTATAGTGCCACAAACTTATCTGTTCCGGTGACAGCTCACATAAATGTCTAATATTTCATAATTCTATAAGATTTTATGTTTGCTCGTATTGTAAATTCGCTCTTGCGGTGTCAATAAACCCATCTAATCTTTTATAATATACAATTCATTAGTAAGTAATGAGATATAGATCAATTTAGTTCGCTCTCACCGGAACAGATAAGTTTGTGGCAATGGTTGTCATTAGGTTGAACTTAAAACGGTTTGACAGTAAACCAAATGCAAAACAGTTTTTGTCTTCTAAATAACATATTGGTCGTATATATTGTTGTTAATATAAGTTTAAAAAACTCGACGGTGAGATTACTTATCCCTGTAGTTCCCAGAATGGCGTCATTGATCGACGCGTCGTGGCATTTCGATTCTCGGTTGTTTAAATTTTACATTATCTACTAGTTTTCGTGCTGTTAGTTTTAGGTCAAACCCGATAAAGGTTACCGGTAAATTAATTAAGGAAAAAATGTTTGCTTGCGGTAAACGTTAATTTGGACAACGACTATTGAATTTCAAATGAAAAAGTAACAAATGATATTTTATACCAGTACTAATGCATTATAATCATAGGTTTAACCTGACTTTGTGTGACAAATTGACTGGTTACACGCAGCAAATACAGGCTAGTGAATTATAATTATGTGCCATAATCCAAAACATATAATGTCAAATTTTCAATTGACTTTTACACACGACTTGATAGGTCTGTACTTAGGCCCTGTTTCACATTGTCTGGTTAGTGGCTACCTGTAAGATAAATTACATGCTGTCACTCTGTTATTATTTTTTTGACCAACAACTAACCAGACATTGTGAAACAGGGCCTTACTGTAGTTGGAAAAATTACACCAAGGAAGGCAATTCTCAACGATCCGCCTATAAAGACGGTTGTCATGTCAGTGGCGTGTGGCGTGTCATAAACTACACTCACGGGCAATGAAAAAGTTCCACTCACAAAATGCCGACACCAAACGACCCCTATTTTTTCAAACATATTTAATTTTAAATTCGGACAAAATATTACAATTTTTAGTTGGTAATATCCTGATGCTCTAAATGTAGGTACTTCAATGTTGTAGAAGGCGTCATTTTCTTTGCCTGTGAGTGTAGTACTTTACCACATTTTACAATGAATTCTAACACTTGACTTGAAGGGCGTGCGATTGAGAATTTAGCTCCCCTATACCTATTGTTTAATGCTCATTTTATTACCTCACTCTATTTTCATGCTGGTTATTTTCTGCCAAGTGACAACGAAAATAATATAATATGCATGAAGTCATCTCCAAGTAGATTGAAGATGTCATTAAAATAAGACCTTGACGAGTAATAACTTATGCGTTCAGTAATTTTCTCGGTTGCTTTGGTTCCTTCGTTCCTTCGCCTGCGTTTTCCGTGTAAGATAATTGTGTAATTGTAGGCACACCTACATAGATGCATTCGAATTAAATTTAACCTACTTTGCCGAAAATATAGGTGATACTTACCGTTGTAGGCCAAGAAAAGATAATTTTTCACCATGTATCTGTAGACCTATTTTTTGTTGCAGACGGGTTTTCAGGATACCGGTAATTTTAGTCTAAAGGACTCAACCAAGGTTTCAGTATACACCAACTAAACAAGTAAAAGTTCCTTGTATAAGCAAAATTTTAAGTTCCGTTTGTCAAATGTCATTAGCATTACTTACATGACAATAACACAGACATTACAATAGACACCACCTAAATACATAATCTCTTTTGGATCTTATTTCGCACGGAATAACAAACTGGGGCCCTATCACGAAGTTAAAACGAAATAACGTTTAAAAATAATGTATAATTAGTGTCAAATTTCATACATTTTTAATCCAAAAATAGTTGACAAAACAAGTTCGCGAAAGGTACACTGATTGTTAATTCTACAGTGTTACGTTTATTCCACTACCAACCTAAATACAACACCATAGAAAATGTTGACCGACCTTGACACCAAGTAATGGAAAGTTTTCCGAGCACAGATGATGCAACTTTAGCAGTAGCCATAGCTAAAGTTTAAGAAATAGAAACAGCGGCTCGGCAGTGGCAATGGTTGGCTACACTCACGGGCAATGAAAAAGTTCCATTGCAAAAATCATCAAATTATACCTACTCCTATACGGAAAAAAGCTAACTTAACGACGCTGTCTGAAATATTTAAGTAAAGTAAGTACATTTAACAGCGCATCAGGATATTATTTATACTTAAAACGTAGATATTTTATTAAAATTTTAAATTAAATATAGAAAAAAAATAGGTTTGTTTGGTGTCGAATTTTGTAGGAATTTTGTGAGTGGAACGTTTTCATTGCCCGTGAGTGTACTTTTCTGAAGTTGTTGTTTGCTGCGTCGACTCCTCCAAAATACACTGACGAGCAATGAAAAAGGTCCAGTAAGGATAGCACCAAATTACTCCTAAACGGTAAAGGCTAGCTGAGGCCCGGGTCTCCTATTTACGCCGTAGGTCGCGTCCAGCGTCACGCCGTAGGCCGCGTCACGATTCTCACTACGTCTACGCGCCAACGTCGGCGTGTGAGGGAGACCGCATCAGTACATTTCTATAGTGAGCATTGTGACGCGGCCTACGGCGTGACGCTGGACGCGACCTACGGCGTAAATAGAAAACCAAGGCCTTACTGACGTTGTCTGCAATATTGAAGTAAATTTAACAGTGCATCATTTTTAATAGATAAGTTTTTTCCACCTTAATTTAATTAGGTCCCCGTATTCTTTTAATGATTAGAATATTATATGGGTTAATCTCAGTTAATCTATCCAGCCACATGATCAAATATGAATTGGTTTTAACTAAGACGTTGCGTAAGACATAGATTATTATAAAATATTCAAGTTGTCTTTTAAACTCATGGTATGTTTTGGAGAATGTAGGAAGTGTTAGGCAATATATTGTGGGTGGTATGTGTATTGCTTTACCGGTGAGAAATCCGAAATATGGAACGGACTTAACTTCAAAAACTTAAATTTTTTACAGGAAAGAATAATGTTTTCTACAAAGACAAAGTTTTCTTTCTTTTTCTCTAAATCGTTATCATTGAACTATAAAACATCCGTGACTGTCGGGAAAAATCGTAGTTTTAATATTTTTATCTGTGATTTTCAGAAACGAGGTAGGTGAGCAGGTGTGCTCCACTCTAATGTTATTTATTATCAAAGTTATTCATTAGATAATACTATTATGAAATAAACACCTGAATTTTGTGACTCAACCTTCAAGGAAATATGCAAGTACTTAATTGTTTCATATTTTTCCAGGAACTCTTCATCTGTATGAACCTACGTAGGTATATATTGTATAATAACAGTTAAGAATGTACTACCAGAAGGTAGGCACTTAATAGCTAGCGTCACATGCAATGCGCTTAGGTACCTACTGAAAGCAATCAAAGCATAATGTTATCACATTACCTATAAAAATACCAATTAAAGATTTAATTTTCATCTTATTATGAACCTCTTTAATCTGTTATGTAGTTATGTATTTGATAGATATGACAGTAACTTTTACTCGTATTTTTTTTCTCGTTACAGTGGGGCAATTTATTATTTATTTTATTTATTAAGCTTACATATTAGTTGTAGTTTTACAATGAGTCCCACAAAACTGTTTGTATACAGTTTGCCTGTGGGATCGGAGTCTCTTATACTAAACAAAATACTTTTTTATGTTTTAGGTATTGTTATACATAATTGGTAATATCACAACAAATAATAAAATAATGGTGTGGTAGTTACCGTATTTTGACTAACTGACAACGCGATGACTTCAAAACATCTGTTTGTTTATCATTCTATCACGTGGATTGCAATAAAATCGATAACACCGGCGAATCTATGAAATGACGATGCGAATATGAATCATCCTATCAAAACTCCAACAGGTGGGCATCAAAACATCACACAAACAATCTTGAATCTAAGTTAGAAAGGTCTCCGTCCACCATAACATTCCACTGTGATAACGATCAAAACCACACAACCACTTCACTAGACCTTATTCCGTCGGTTCACGATTTGTTGTTGCACGGAAAACCGGGATCGGTTATGTTATTCACAAATTCTGTCGGTTTGTAGGTCAGCGGTTGCGGCGCGGCAAGCTGAGCGCGCGACGTTGTGTGGTACACTAGTCACTAGCGAACTATACCACGGACTGAGGCGAGCCATGGGGTAGGGGACGCCCAAACAAACACCACACCGTGATACTAGCGTCTATTAACACCGCGCACCATGACGGTAGCATCTTAAGATCAGTCTGAAGATATCTATATCGTTTCAGAATTATGATTTTATATAATGTGTGTATATTCATCATTTAACGTGTTTATTCGTACCTAGTTGATAAGTTTATTTTCCAATTGAATTAATACGTATGGACATTTCAAGGTTTTTTTGGCGTAGTGATAAGGACAATTGTGTGAACAAATTTATGCTATTTGCATGTTAAAATATGTGCATAGTAAACAATGAAGTGTAACATTGTATGGTGGTATCTATTGTCTACGTTACATACAACATAATATTCATGTTCTACCTCATAAAAATAATTTACTTACACGAATTAATTAATTAATTAATACGTTTGAACGGGATGTAAATTTTGTAATTTCATCGCCTATCATCAGAACAGTAAATGATAAACATGAGAAAAACTTTAAAAATAATGCTTATATAACCAAAAAAAAATTAGTTATCTTGAGAATAATCCCAAAGTTACATTCGGCTCATGTATGTCGCGTTCAGTGATGCGTCACGCTGTCGATGGCGGCAGTCAGTCGAAGTGCCGGCCCACGCCAGATTCATGTATAAATTACTTATTTACATAGACAGTAGGTATTTCTGACTTTGTGATAATCATGAAAAAAATTACCTACATTATTATAATTAAATACGTAACATTACATTGTGACCAGTGACAAAATTTTATAATCCGACCTAGCTAAAGCCTGTTCTGTCCAAGAATCTTTTAAACTCTTGATCGTGATGCTACTAAAATCTACTCACATAATGATACAGTGTGGAAAATACGAATGGGCCATGGAGGGGAAGTACTTACCTTAAATCCTGTAGATAATCTTATTTCACTGAAAGGAAACATTCATTTATTGTTTTAAGGTGTCTTCCATGACCCATTCCCTTTTTCCATCCTGTATAGGTACAGAGTCTTAGATACATAATATGTTGTGTATGTAAAAATGCACCACATAAGGTCCATCGGGATTCGGGACCCATCCAAAAGAGTGGATCAAAAACTGAATTTCTACATAACTCTAAGTATTCGACAAGTCTTAAGTCCGACACTACTGAACTCTGACAAAACTTTAGGTACTTTGAGGATATCCTGCCTGTTTGACCATAAAAAAATACTTGTTAATGTGAGTTCAAATCAAAACTGTACTCATTTATAAGGGTAAGTAATACGAGGTATAATAACGAATGGTATAACATTCACAAGGTATACGCCCATATGATATAAATTTATTAAGTATAACGATCACTGTGCATAACAAACGAAAGGCATAATTACTAAATACATAATTTCGTAAAGAATAACGTTCAAAAAGTATAATTTCAATTGATATAACGATTAAAATGCATAACGTTTATAATATATAACGTTTATAACATATATTCTACAACGGATATAATTATCATAATGTATAATGCACAAAAAGTATAAAAGATTGTCGTATCGTATTTTCATTATTATTGATGTTATGTGGGGGGAACGCTCCGCTCCGCTTCGCTGCGCTCCGCTTTGGTTTCGACGAACATGTGCACCTAACACGCTCCTCCTCGCTTTGCTCGTCGTCGCACCTATCTTTAGGTTTTGGTACTAGGGGTTTTGGCATTATTATTATTATTGACGCTATGTTGGGAGACGCTCCGCTCCGCTTCGCTGCGCTCCGCTTTGGTTTCGACGAACATGTGCACCTAACACGCTCCTCCTCGCTTTGCTCGTCGTCGCACCTATCTTTAGGTTTTGGTACTAGGGGTTTTGACATTATTATTATTATTGACGCTATGTGGGGAGACGCTCCGCTCCGCTTCGCTGCGCTCCGCTTTGGTTTCGACGAACATGTGCACCTAACACGCTCCTCCTCGCTTTGCTCGTCGTCGCACCTATCTTTAGGCTTTGGTGCTAAGGGGTTTGACGGTGTGTGTAATTAAACACAGATTATGTTATTGTATGTTAGTATGTTTTATGAACTTTATACTAGATGATAGTATATATTTTAAACGATATACGTAATGTATGTTATACGAATTGATATTAGTCCTCGTAAGTATTATATATTTTGATATTATATAAAATGTACGTTATACCAATTGAATCTTATACCTTATGAAAATATAGATTTTGTTGTTATACGTAACGTTCATTATATGTTGTGAACGTTATTAATGTGAAATTATACATTTCGTTTTTATACGTCGCAATACGCACCCCATTTATAAGGCGTTTTACGGCGGTTAGCATAATTATCTAGGTTTTTTATGGTAAGGAGGCCCCCCCTTCAAATGTCGAAAGTTTTGTCGAATTTCAGTAATAGTATCGGACTTAAGACTTCTCGAATACCAGTTTGTCAAAATTCCCCTGAAAGGCACTCCTTTAAAAAGGCACTCGGTGCACTAGCCGAGTGACATATGGACTGCACCTCAACTTACACGTGTGTTACATATTCCTAGAATATTACGTATCAATTTGGATTTTTATCAGTCGAATGGGCGAAGTTACAACATATCATTATAATTTTATCAGAATAACACGCCATTTAAAATACAATATGCATTGAATTTTCTAATGTAACATAGTTGTGTGGTTTTCCTTCACAATCAGGAAAATTAAACGAACTAACGGACTTCGATAATAATTCCTATGGTGCACAATACAAGAATCATAATCGAATACTTAAAGGTTACAGGTTGTTGCCAAAGTGGTATCGAGTAAGCAGAAAGGGGATGACTCAGGGTTATTCTGAACAACTTTTGTCCTACTACTTACTGAAATTGTGGAAAAAGAATATTATATTCTAATACTATATCCATATAAAACAAAAGTAAAAAGTCATGTGACCATGACCAATAGATGTAGAACAAAAGTGTTCAGAAACATCCCTTACCCTTTTTACAATACTCTGAATAGAAAATAATCGAATGGCTCTTATTTTATGCTTTCTAAGAGTTAAATACTGTTGATGGCAACATAAGTTTATTTTTAATTATTGTTGCTCACTTCCGTATCCTATGCTGTTACAATAAAACTGCTGTACGGTACTCTTGTTGTTGTGATAAAATAAATACTATCTCACTGTGAAACGTTGGTTTTAATGAAGAAGACCAGCGAGCCAAACCTACAGTCCACGCAATACACAAATACGATACAAAAAGTGTTACGAATACTTCTTCTTACGAAGTGTCCTTGGAACGGTTTCGTTCGAGTCAGCTAAGCCGCAGTATTAACCGACATTTGTGTAAATAGAGCCTTATCTGAGCGAGTCTGTATTTGTGCTACAAAAACCTATATTATAACCGCAGTATATTCGTTTCAGTCCACATTGAATACACAGTATGTACCTACCTATACCGATTATAAAGATACCAATCTAGAAAAAATACAGTTTCTGTTTTTTTAAATGACCACATTTTATAATAGCTAGTGAGTTGGGTAACATGAAGTAACATCCTAATCCTAATCCTAACTATACAATATTATAAATGCAAAAGTAACTGTGTCTGTCTGTCTGTTTGTCTGTTACTCTTTCACGCCAAAACTACTGAACGGGTTTGAATGAAATTTGGTATACAGATAGTCTAGACCCTGCGAAAGAACATAGGCTACTTTTTATCCCGGAATTCCCACGGGAAAACTTTTTAAGGAGAAGCGAAGCGCGCGGGAACAGCTACTACTAAATAATAGTACAATCGGTAGTAGATTTTGAAGTAGGTAACTGTGATATCCAATATTTACGATGAGTAATAACTACTCGGTGACATCATGTATTTCATTATGATGTCATAACGACAGTCCGACCCACCTATACATAGGTGCAATATGCCCATATAACATACTGGCTAACACCTAGTCACCAGCTGAAAACTAACTTCTTATCTACATTTGTCGATAGCACACACGATAATGAATTAGCTACTTTATGACAATCTGGTATTACACATAACGTTAGTGAAGTAGTGAAATTTCAGGAAGAATATCAAGTAGGTTTTAAGGGTTATTGAATATTACGGAAAAAATTCTGGGTTTCTCCGAATATAGCGATTTTTGTCGGATAAAAAAAACTGTCCCCAAGCAGCATTGCCTATGTTTCTTTTCCACCAGATATGTGCTATGCTAGCTATGGAAGCGTTACATATATCCACCAATCATATACATTTATACATTGGTCCACACAGAATACCATTCAGAATTGATTTCTTCCAAATAATCACAGCATAGCAGCTGCATGGGACATCTCTATAGACAACTGAATTGGGGGTCCTAGGTAGTCGGTTAAAATTATCAATTCGGTTTTAATTTCATATTAGATATTATTTATATTTTTACTTTTAAATTATTTCAATCGTTGGATCGTTAGATTTTTCTTCATCTCCTATTTAAGTATTTATGATTGGAAAGCAATTATATTTCTCACATTAGTCGCGCGCAGACTTACCTCGCGCGCACTACTCGTATTTAAACTTAAGTTTTTATTTGTACTTACGTCATTTTGTCACACATTTTGATTAGTTTCTGTAAATTTAACCATACCTTCAAATAATAATTTGTTTGTTTAATACGTACTCGCATACCTACATCGATAAAAATTAGGTATATTTTGCTTTGTTTTGTTGCTCCATCCATAAATAACTATTTTATTTCATTAAAATAAAAAGATCATTAGAACTAATTAAATTAATTGCTCACGCTCATATACTACTTACCTACATAATTATATGGTATAATGGTAAGTGGTATTTTGTTTTTGGGCTAATAAAAGGGTGAGTAACTTTAAATGAACAACTCTGAGAAGCGTGTTTTGAAACTATACAAGGCCAGAACGTAGAGGTTGGGACTGCTCGCGTATATTTTCAAATTAAAATGGTGCCATGATTTAGGTTCTTGAAAGTATACAAGGCCATTACGCACTAATCATCTATTTGTCATCCTGATGAACGATTTGCCGGGAATTTCGGAACGCGCCACATTTCTGATGTACGCCGACGATATCTGTGCGATTGTGGATGGTAAGGATGACCTGGAGCTGACCACGAACCTGGAATCAGTCATTCACAGTCTCACTGGATGGTTCTCAGCAAATGGGATGCAACTAAATTTGGAGAAAACCCAAGTACTAAGATTCTCCCTGCGTGGGCCGTCGTGCGGCGACACGGCCGCGCCCGCGCTCGTGGTGGACGGAGTGCCGCTGCCGCTCGCCGCCGCCGTGCGCTTCGTGGGCTTCACCGTCGACTCGGCGCTGCAGTGGGGTCAACATATAGACGCCGTATGCTCCAAGCTCGGTAGTGCATACTATGCCCTGTCAAGGCTTTCAGCGACCTTAACTAAAGAGCATATGTTGACTGCCTATTATGGTTATTTCCATTCTTTGCTCACTTATGGCATAGACCTATGGGGCCTGTCCGCAGACTGCAATAAGCCATTTATAATGCAGAAGCGAGCGGTTCGCCGCGTGGCCGGAGCCCCGGCCGACGCGCCGGCGCGACCGCTGTTCATCGGCATGCACATCCTGACAGTGCCGTGCCTTTATATTTTAGAAGTCCTAAAATATGTAAAGCGCAACCCCACTGAGTTCCCAGACTTTACTTCAGGGGATCGTAGATTTGCCTCACGAAGACCTAACGACCTAAGGTCTGCTGAATGCCGCCTATCTAAAACTGGGAAGTCAATACATGTAATGGGTCCCCAGATTTTTAACAAACTTCCTGATAATATAAAAGAAATCAGGAGAGTTACTAGCTTCCTCAGTATGGTTAAGAATCACCTATTAAAAAACGCGTACTACTCTGTGCAAGAATTCTTAGACTCATGAGTGATGTATATAATATGTTGTATTAAATATTAAGATAGGTACCTACTTACTTTTATAACTTTAAAATAATATATATTTTAATTAACATACCTATTATTAGTGTGTCTACTAACAATGTGTATGACGATTGGACGATGTATTCATTTAAACATAATTATTTGAAATTATTAATACTATAATATTGTGATAATTAATTTAATTTAATGTTAATTCTAATGACCTGTAATGCTTATTTATCAATAAATGAATATGAATATGAATATAATCGCGTATATTTTCAAGTAAGTTGGGCCAAAATTATGGCTTGAAAATATACTGCAGCAGATACCACTGCGTACAATCGTGTATATTTTCAAGTGCCAAGCGGCAATGCGAGCACTTGAAACTATACGTGATTAGTTACCAGGTAGCTCTTTTGAATTGTTGCTCTCTCTTTCTTTCATGCGAAATAGTAATAAGTCTATTGCTTTCTAAACATTGCATCATCATTCCGCACTTGGCATTGTTTTTGCAACGTGGTTTTTGTTAACATCGTACAGTTAAAAAGTAATTTAATTTAAATTAAACTGTAGAACTGTTGTAAATAGTAAAAATGATCTCAGAAGAGGGTGTAGAACAATTTATAAAAGAAAATTACGGTGAATTCAAAACTTGATGAAAAATATGTCTGTAATAGGTCTGTAGGATAATACCCCGTACACTCACGAGCAATGAATAAGTCCAAGTAGCAAAAAGTCAACACCAAATGACCCTTTAAAACATTTAATTAAGAATTTGATCAAAATTTACGTTTTTAGTTGGAACTTTTTTATTAAGTACCTACTTGTAAGTGTAGTAGGTATTACTCTTAAATCATATAAATAATAAGATATAATAATAATAAAATATAAATAACAAGGTATTCTTACTTGCAAGTATGATTGCTATAAATATCAATTGTTCATTTTTAACATTAACAATATATCTATAGGTATGACAGGCAGAACAAGTAAATTGTAGTCTTGTACATTTACCGAAATAGTTAAGTAAATCAGAATCAGCAAGTAGGTATAAATTATATGCGACAAGTACGTCAATCAAGCAACGTGCGTAATAGCAATGTATATTTTAAGAAAGATTCAGTAAATCCCAACTTGAAAGTATACGCGATTAGTACGCACAAATCGTGTATATTTTCAAGTAAAATATTATTTGGGTTCAGAAATAACTAAATAACGCTTTTTGACAAAAAAATAAATAAAATTAATACCCCCCTCCCCCCTCCTGATATTTAATGATTTTGATTAGATGTTTTCCGTAACCCCCTATGAGCCTCACGTGATTAATGGACGGCCCCAAAATGTAGAAGGACGGATGCTTACCTTTAAGCGCCGTTACCTTAAGATATAGCAACGATTGCATTCCTTCAACTTTATGCTACTTAAAAACTGTACATAACAACTGCTACAACGAGTACGCCCCTCGTCTTATGACTGGATAATATTATATTAGCCTTAAATATTAAATTTAATGTAACTACTTACTTAAGTTGTTTTTACTAGAGTTGAATTTTATCATGCAACAACCCAGTTCAATTTACCCGACTGTCCAACTTTCTATAAACAAACTCCCAAATCCTAAATGCGTAGCCTCGCAAATAATTATATTTATAAAAGTCATAGCACTTATTTATAATAAAAATCATTTTAATCCAAAACTGTTTTATATAGGTAAGTAGTATATTACTATGAATTAGTTTAAAAACAGAAAATGCAACCCACACGCTATGTAATAAATAGTTTTTTCATAATATCTTCGGCGGGTCACCACTATACAGGCATTTAGCCTAGTGTGGAGACCACTGTTATTGGTGTTGTACCTTATCTCTTTTTATTAAATAAATTCCGATTCTAATTCTGATTCTAAATATAAGTACTTACTTACTTATTCCCAATCTCCGCTGGGGAGCAAAGGGCCGAAGTGAAGCGCCAATATAGGTACACTTGTCCAAAATTAATAATGCACATGCAGATCTTCACACCCGAATCATTAAATCGTAAGAGCCTTAAAAAAACAATTGCATTTTGCACCTTGTTCGAAAGAAATAGGAGTCAATATCATGTGTCACATAATCGAAAACAACCGATATGTCAAAGATTTCTATGCGCATTATCAATGGACAACATTTCATTTTCTTTACCCTATATTTTTATTAGTTATTCGGAAAGTTTATAGAAAATTAGTGGACCCGTATTTTTTTATTTTGTATATACATAAATTTTTGCATCTTAATTTTAACTTTAAAGTTAATTATTTTAAAACCGGAAGTGACGTCACATATTAGGCTCAATTTTTATTTTTGTCTATTGCCTGAGTCTCGAAAAAAAACATAAATGACACTGACAAGTGACATTTAAACTTTGTTTACATGCCAACCAACAAATGGGTCATTTTCAAATGACCTTGATATTTCTGATGATGGAAAGTAGGTAGGTACTTATCATGTAAAAAAATAAGCAGAAGCATTTTTTCAGCTGTGTAGGCAGTGGCATGCTCTGGGACATATTATATAGAGGTCATCTCTTAATAATAAATAAAAGAAATAGTCAGAAAGTGTCAGAACAGAATTAATGAAAATGACCCAAATAAACAACAACGTCACGATAAAACGTCAACGTCAATCAAAAATGAAAGTGACAGTTACTTTGTTTTTAAATCTATAGTCTTTGATCATCAAAATACATCGCACCTGATGCATGACGTCATCAGCACTTTTTTACTATTTTATGATTTTCTCGAAAATGATACATCCAAAAAATACAAAAACATTTTTTTTGTGGCCTTTAGAGCTAAATCTCAAAATGGTTTTCAATTTATAGCAGCTTTAGTTTTTTGAAATGTTGTCCATTTTGGAGCACTGTACTTAATGATATTATTAACTTATTGCAGACAAAAGGGTGACGTTAATTTTCGACAAATAAATGGGAAGAGCAAATAAATAAATAAGAGCAATTGAATTTTCACTGAAATTAAGCTTAGTATTTGAATAGGACTGAATTTAAAATGTCGCCTTCAGAATCCATCCTATTGTTCCTTAATGTTTTAAATAAGTATTAATGATAATAAAATGTTATTTTAAGTGTTTTATGTACAATAAAGTTATACTACTACTACTACTAAATAACTGAACTATCGTTAAACTTTCTGAATACCGAAATATCTAGAAGTTTTACAGACTAAATAGTTTTTAAAACGCTATCGGATTACAGTAGGTACCTACCTAGCGTTTTCAAAACAGGGTGTTCAAAATTTTGTTTACAGTTTTAAATTGAAATAGTTGTGAAAGTTCATTTTATAAAATACTAGGTGTTCCCGCGAGCTTCGCTTCGCCTTAAAAAGTTTTCCCGTGGGAATTCCGGGATAAAAAGAATCATATGTTCTTTGTCAGGGTCTAGACCATATGTATACCAAATTTCATTCAAATCCGTTTAGTAGTTTTGGCGTGAAAGAGTAACAGACAGACAGACAGTCAGACACAGATACTTTTGCATTTATACTTAACATTAGTTAGGATTCAAAGGCTTTGCACGTTTAGTGCGAATTTAGTCACTTGGATTTTGCGCCTTCGTATTGTATAATATTATGTATAAGTTGCTTCTGCCTAGTCAAATAAATAGGTCAGTAGGTATAATATCCCTGCACAACTTCGATCATTATTATTAAATTCTTTATTGCACATAAATAAATTTGTACATAGGCGAACTTAATGCTAAAAGCATTCTCTTCCAGTTAACCTTGATCATTCCGAAGCAGCTCCGGTCTAATTAATTTAATTGAACATGACTTTCGTCTTGTCAAAGTTCATGGGTACCTACTACCTAGCCCTTCACATTCTAATGTTCTTCATTGTAATCTTCATTAAATGGTTTATGGCAATTTAACATTCTGTCAGTTAACAATTTAACATTAACACCTCGTGTAAGGCTGCAAAGTAGGTTTTATTGTTTTCACTGTAAGTTAGAATTTACATTGTACGAGTGCATACATAGGTTTTAAATCTTTAACTAACAATAAGCTCTTCGATAGCTTTCTATCCACAATTTTAAGTATTCCCGTGTTAGTAAAAACGTATCGTATCACTTACTTATTTTAGATCCAATAAATTATATTTTACGGACAAATGAAGTGAAAAAGTTACATAAGATTTTATCTTTACATAAGGTTTTGTGGCGGCGTATTGAATAATAATTAAATATCGTCCCCTTAGCCGAGAGCCGTTTGTTTTTTTCTAAATCCTGGCTAATAGGTACACAGTTACACACCCAACGAATTTAAGTACCTACCTACAATATTATACCCCGTACTCTTACGAGGAAGGATTTATTTTTGCCATTTTTCTCCATAGTGACAGAGCTTTCGTGGAATAGTGGTAGAGTTTATGACTATCAAGAACACAATTTCAATTTCCCTGAAACTGTATAGGACATTGGCCTCTTCAAATCCTGGAGGGTTATTGCCATCATCTCCACGCTTGGCAGGTGGTATAACCCATACAACTTACGATCTAATATTGATGATAATTATGTGGGGACAGACATCTCACACACGGCCATCCGACCCCAAGCTAGACAGATCCTGTAATATGGGTATTGGATAGCTGATTTACCTATACATAATATACCCAAAACCCGAGAATAGATATGTAAGTATCTTTAAACGAATATCTGCCCCGGTCAGGAATCGAACCCGGACCTTAGGCATAGCAGTCAGGGTCACTAACCACTACACTATTCGGTCGTCAAATAGCATTAAAGCCCGTTGATCTACTCGTGATGGCTTCTTGAGGATGATTACCATCTTAATAGCGAGGCATTGATGCCAACATAATAGTATTCGCGATAAGCATCTTATCCACATGAAACGGCGGCCCGTGATTAGAACATGACATGATGCTAATTACCACCTGTTGGTACTCTTAGACAATGTTTTCGGCTAATGAGCGTGGAAAATCATGGGAAAGTTAACGTACTCTTTATATTTATAGTATAAGCCGCTATAGCACCTTACCTACTTCACGTTTAATTACAAGAGACAATGACTATTTTTTTTTATTTACTTACTTATAAGTGATTATATTGAAGCTATCTTCATCACTGCCCATAAATGCCATTCTAGCGACGCATTACCTATTTCCAATAACAGTAAAAGCTCACACTTCAACTCATCAAGGCCAAAAACCTCCATTCGGCTACAATGGTTGCCAAGCCACAATGCTGTACCAACGTGCTCCATACTTTATGCTCAAGCAACGGTACATGTCTTCTATTCATTCTAGAGACCATTTTGTCGGTCAAAGTCTAGCGAAAGCTGCTTTCCAACGCGTGTTTACTCTCACTAGCCGGAGAGTCAGACGCTGTAGAGGGCGAAGATAGATAATTTTCCACGTCACATGTTAGCCAGGGATTACTCGAGTTATACGAGATTACGTAGATATAAAATGAATGCACCTAGGAATTCTTCAGAAATAAGGAACACCAAAACTTTAGAAATACCATGTACTCTTACGGTGAAGGAAAACATCGTGAGGAAACCAGCACATCTATATTGTAGATGTGTACCCTGAGTACATTATTAAAAAAAACAATTAAAAAAGGGCGTTATGGCCCGCGAGTACAAAGCACGGTGTACGGCGAAAAGTGGGTACTAGGGCATGCAATACCGGTAATATTTTCAATACCGGTATTGAGTTCCGGTATCAGAACTCAATACCGGGATCCAGGTATTAATACCGGTATTAGACTTCCTTGTTAAAAATGGCATATATTTTGTTTAAAGGTTGCGTCGGGCAAAATACAACAAGAAAAAGAAATCAAATCCTGTATTATGTAATATTCTTTACGAGAATTGAGTATTGGAGTTAATATTTTAGAACGCATGGACAACAAGTAGGTTTCCAAAGGCCAAAAACCGCATGTAACGGTTGTAATCAAGTGAACTTTCATAGTATATAGGAGCACAAGGCTAACTATATCTTAATCGCTTGATTTATAACCTAAAAAATTACCGATTCCGGTATTACTTCAATACCGGTATTAACTTTCAATACCGGTATTGAAAAAAGCGAGGATTTTGTCCGGGATCCCGGTATTACGCAATACCGGTATTGTGGTATTGTGGTATTGCATGCCCTAGCGGGTACCCCTTCGGGGATTACAGTGGTGAGCATATTATGTATGTAGATAAAAGCGATAGGTAGATAATTATGTAAACAATTTTGTTGTACTTACCAGTGGTTTTTTTATCGTTTGTGGATTTTATTCAATGTTATTGGGGATAAGAATAGAATAAGAAGGAATAAGACAATTTTCCTCAATGGCAAATCATTTGGTTTATCGGGTCAGGATTCTCAGGATATTCAGGATGGTACATATTATAAGCTGAAAGAACGTGGTAGTTCTGAGAAACTTATTTTCCACTACCTACTTAGCAATATTCGCGAACTAATATTTATTTTCCATGGAAGTATAGACCGATACTCTAGGCTGACCTATACTGTACTATTAATAATATGTTTTATTAATATGTTTTGATAGTGAAATCTGTAATGCCCATTGAACTAATAAGTTCAATGATTAGCTCTTGTAATTTTTGGGATATTACCAACATACTCACTTACACACAAAGTTTTCCTCTGTATCATTAAATTTACTCAGTACTGCCAAGTACGCGTTGTTCTGTCATGCAGTAAGTATACTGATATCAATAGTTTGCCTGTATGAATAATGATAATATTCACTCAAATTTATAAAATACAGACGTTCATTGTCAGAATATATTTTTTGGCTCGAAGCAAAAGCTCGCGGACAACAGCTAGTAACCATGTAAGGTCACGCACATTGCGTTCTGTTTACTGAAGCACTCGTGTAGCCGAACTCCTATGCAACACCCTGTATATGGATGTAGTATACGCAATGTCACGTTTGAACGACAAGTGTGCATATTTTCGCCACCTCCGTCTCTATAACTATACTATGGTGGTCACTTACAGTACTTGTACTAAGCACCTTCATAGTTCTTGGAAACAAATGTCATTGAGCAGAGCATTGCAATACAGATAAGACATGTACCTACTTAATATATCTTTCCTCTTAGAAAACGGGCAGCGCGGAAAACCGATCTTTTCATATTTTTTTTAGCTATTCAAGCTTTACTAAGTATAGTAGATATAAGCAAGACAAGCTTTACTAGAATAATAGATTATCGGTCTCACCTCTTACTCTGTATTCCACTCAAATGAATATTTTGCAAAAATAGGCCGATCGAGAAACGAAATGATAAGAAACGACACTAGCAATCGAGCATATTATGGCAAACTTCAACTGAAATATTATAAATTATTGTAACAATCAGTTTTTATCGTTGAATTATGAGTTTCCATCATGAAAACTATTACTAAAAATATTTTCATGAAGGAAGGAACCTCAGGTACTAGACACGCGTTTAGCACATGCTCGTTGGCTCTTGGACTCTATGTATAAGCTTGTTTAATTTTTATACCCCTATAGTTAGTGCTCAGGTTTACCTTTTTCTAAAATAAACTGAATGTGTATTTAAATACCTAAATGCATAAAAGGCAAATTCTCTTAAGTCGTCATCTTAGTCTCCCAAAAGCTGTAAGTAGTTGTATTTGCATTATTTGTTCCCGGCAAATAAATGTTCTCGGGCCTTCGACTGAGTAATACTTAGGCAGTATTTTGTCTCAGCTGTATCACTGAACATAAGTACTTTATATTACTATTTTTAAAAAAAACATTCATGTTCAGTTATGCTGTATTTACTACTTACTACTGTATATATGTAGAAGCGTCCGTAGTCGTGTTCGTAGTTGTGATCGTAACTGATCACTGAGGTTAAGCAACAACTGGCACGGTCAGCCATTGGATGGGTAACCGATTTAAAGTGGTTCTTTTCTGGAAGCTTCCGTGCTTCGGACGGCACGTTAAGCCGTGGGTCCCGGTTGCTGCTTCGGCAGTCGAGGCCTTCGGACAGCTTGAAAACATCTGATAGTCGGGTTGCCCACTTACCCGACAACTCTCTCAGCACAAGCTTGCTTGTGTTGGGGTCTACCAACCCGCACTAGGCCAGCGTGGACTAAGCCTTCATCGGAAGGAGACCCGTGCCCCAGCAGTGGGGACGTGATGGGTCGTGATGATGATGACATCTATAGTAATAATATGATCCGCAGGGGTCGTGGACGCGGCCTAAGGATTGTTGATCAAGTGATCGTTGATGTTCGGTGGTGGTACGGCTGCGGCGGCGGCATATTGCAGATACAGCACTGCTTGTAAACACACTGCCATGGCCATTGGGCATTGTTCGCGAGCCGGCACCCGGCAAGTTGCTGTTTATTGAACAATACACCGCTCTCTGTAAACAAATTCTTGCAAGTCTTTTTCACTTTTTAAAACGACAAACATCACATTCAGTTGGAGGTCTTTTCAGACGATGCCGATGTTATTGAAAAAAAACCGAAGCTTGCATATTGGGTTACGGTTTCAGGTTTGCAATTTAATGGGAAAATGGTTTTGAATTCTTAGAATGATATACGTCGTTCCTGCTTTGCTCATTTTACAAAATTTTCTTTACTTTGATGGATGAAGAGTTTAAAATCCTGTATATACCTGTACTACTTTTCATTGATTACTCGTAACAGTTTTTTTATCTTCGCGTAAAAAAACTGCGTGACAAACAAAGTTTCAAGCCCTAGATCAAAAGTCAGAATGATTCTCTGAGTCTTACTTTATAAGCCGTATATGCTACACCTGTATAGTAATAATAGGTAACATTAGGGTAATATTAAAAATAAACAATCAAATTGATGTAAAACAATGGCACTCTGTATCTGTCGCTGATAACCACGGATTATCGGACATGTTCTTGAATATCACGTTTGTCGACTCAGGCGTCGAATAATTTGATGAACTCACAATATCGCCGGTGACATCACGTGTCACACGTTTACCAATCAGTATAGACATAACTACATTAAATTCTCAATTTTCATGAAATTTCCATGAAAAAATAACTCGTCCAGAAAATAAATTGGGATAAGAGTATTTTTTATCGTACTTACTAATGTAAAATTTCAGACTATGCGTAATGCGAGGCCCAGCACTGCAATAACGAATATATATAGTGCCGCCAGTTGAAAATACCATAACTTCTGTTCAAAAAGAAAGTTATACTTAAACTGCTAGGTAAATCTCTTTATCACCAAATACCTAGTGAGTAGCTAGTAAACCTACAGAAGAGAGTTTAAAAAAACTAAAAATATTTTTTTCAATTTGGGATTGTGATTAGTGCGATTGTCTTATTATTGAAAACAAAATATAACCCACTCCCTCTACTCATTTCATTTGGTAATTTCCAGTTTGTTGATAATTAGTATATTATTATCTAGATAACTCGAGGGACGAACTAGAAACGTATCTCTTTACCTATTACTACATGTAAATTGGATTACTGTGGATAATATATGTTTCTGATAGACACATTAACGATGATCTAGATAACGATTTGCGGATCTAATCTGGTTTTTATATCAGTATTTTATGATAATACACAGGGTAAACCGAAATGGGGTCACTCAGGGAGTCAATCGCCCCCTAAGAAAAAGTAGGGTGTCATTTAAACGATGACCAATTTAATGGTAATTCGCTGATGATAAGGGCAAGGCAAACAATACTAAATATGTAGTTTTTTAATGTGTATTTAATTCTATTAGTGTATTTAATTCTATTATTCGGCCAATTTTGAAACCTGAAAATATTTAAATACAGTACCGTCGCGTTTGCACGTGTTTACAAACTGTTTTAGTTCGGAAAGGGACCTTTGTCTTATAAACGAGAAGAACGGAACTTTGAGCCCAGATTCGCCTCGGGGAGGTTTTATTACGAGTATTATTGTTATTTTGTCGAACTCATAAAATATGGAATTTATAATATAACTTTGTCATATTTTTATGTTGTTAAATAAGCAGAAATAAGAAACTCGTATATTTATGAGGTATCCAAATTAAATAGAAGTACATTTCTGAACGTTTTCAAATAAGTTATTTTATTACAATCTGTTTGCTCTGTTTGTTATTGTTTGTGAAGTATGAAATTTTCTACAGGTTTTTGTAAAAGAAAGGACATTGTTTTGTACTAGGACTTCGTTTGGTGAAAAAAATACTAAGTACTAAAAAGTCACGTGAAACACGTGATCAACAAATTTTGTGTGATTCTCGATGTGATTACCATTATTTTAATTAGGTAAGTACATTAATTTTATGCGAATGCTATGTATTTTTGTGCGAATTTTTCCAAACATACATGTTCTTTATCGTATGACATATTTATGTATTCTCCTTTAAACCTAAGGAAGGTTTTATATAAAATAAAAATCTAAATCGGTCACGTCAGTAAACCCCAAGACATCACAATACTACGTGCCAACTTAAGAGTTTTCAGACCCGTGGTGTCCGTAAAGTCAGTAAAACAACCAATATATAATTCCAATATAAAATAGCCAAATAATAATCAGAAAACGCAAAAATAAATAAACCACTTAACAAAATATCCACAAATAAATGCTACGCAAACTTTCATATTCACATTTCATACTTCAAGTGGGTACAGTGAGCATCTCAAACACCTGCGCTCATCTCCGCCATAGCAATTATAAACACTGTAAAATATATGTCATTGCAGGGTCAAAAAAGTAGGGGAAAGTACAACGAAGAAAAGCCTATAAGTATGAGCCACCAGCGCACCCGCCTGCAAGCAAAAGCATCGAACGGAGCGCGGGCGACTCATTCTTTCACCGACAGCTAGTGACAAACGATCTCTCGGAATTCTTGATACTTGCGCCCTCGTCACCTGCTCAGAAACAATCTTGATACTTTTCACTTTGTATCGCGTTAACAGTGTCGTGTGTGTGAACTTGGATTGATAATTGAACTGGTGTTTATGGTGAGAGTTTTTCATGGATTTGTACTTTTACGTGGTAGCGTGAAGTTTTCAGCGGGTTTTTGCTGATATTGTTTATCGTAAGTAAAATATACCTGTAGTCTATACAGATCGTTGTCACGTTTTACCTCTAGTTATTGAGTGCAAAATATCAGCGTAAGTAAATATCTGCATTTATGGAGTGCAAAATTTGTACGGAAACGTAGTTTAAATATTAAACTTGTAGTAGTTTGTTCATATTTTCGCCTTCTATATTTTTCATAAAACACAAATACCTACCGGATAGTTTACCAACATAACTGTCTGTTATACTGACGTACATATTGCAATATCATCCAAATACAAGCGCGTGCTTAAACTCGAAATCGCATGATTTCACAAAGCGTTAGGCATTATTACAGGAAATATTGATGCTGAAAATTGTTTAATGTACCTCTAGGACTCAATATTCATACATTTACAGTTTATCAATTTTCAATTCTCAGAATTGGATTTAAATTAGTATCGCAGCTATATTATGGCCGAATTTGTTTATGAAGTAGGCTTAAGTTTACGTTTAGAGTAGAGGTCCGATTTTCTAACGGCATTTTAATCTTATCCGTCATCTTGTAAAGACGAAATAATTATTCTGAAAATACAAATTTTAGACAATTTATATAGCTTACCAATTATTTAGCATTTGAAGTAACAAAATAATTTATGTAAGTACCTGCACGGGTAGATAGACGTAACTTTTTTTTGCTTCAAATGGTTAGTTATTAGATACACATACAAACCTATTTCACGTTATTAAGATAGCTGTAAATATCATGATTCGTATCTTAATATCTGATTGCTATTGTAAAGAGCGAAACTTTTACATTGTACAGTCAGCCTCATTATTTCTTCATGTCAGTCAGTACTAAGCTATCATCAATCATTAATCAGTATTTTTAGGTTAGAATGCTTTCTTCGAATAGCCATTTATTTTTCTCTCTTTTAATAATTAAAATTGTAATTGGAAGATTTATTTACTTCCATAGGTAGTTTATGCCATTCCTCAAAGTCTGAAAACAAAGTTCTTCAATCAGTGCATTCTGCCGGTGATGTCGAAAGTAGTAGTAGACACTTATTGTTAGAGGGCCATGGATAGAGTTAGTTACTTGGGGTTTCTATGAAGAATCTTATAAGAAATGAAGTCATTTAGGTATAAGATAATTAAAGTAAATGTATTATTTTCTTAAATTATGCAAGCTGAAGTAGCAGTGCGCCGGACTTATCTGCCGAAGATGTCTCCTGTGGTGACCACGAACAGGCAAGCATAGCGTGGGATGCCCTCCGGCCCGTCAGGTCAGGTGTTATGACTAGATGAGGAAGGCCGAGGAAAAAAGTTGTAGCGCTCCTTGGGAGAGGCCTATGTCCAGCATTGGGCGATTACCACCTGATGGTGATAACGTCAAAGTGTAGGTAATTATTTAATGTTTCACGTTTATCCGTCAATTATATCTACAAACTTACAACTTCTAATATAATTATTTATAGCTTTGAGGAGTTATTCTAGAAAGTCCTCACAGTACCTAAGTGCACAGTACCCTTTTATTTTACAGTCTAAGAAAACTGAATAAGAGATCGATAATTATTAAGTCCCGCGAAATTTTTATTTTTATACGATGAATAAAAACATTTCACTTTGACTTTGGCATAGCAAGTTCTTAAGCCCACTGTACTTAGAAGAGAAAGACCTCATTTTTTCCTCTCCACTCGGGATCTCCAATGTCTTTAGGTCAGAGACCTACATTGAAAAGTGCCAGTCATCGAGGTAGGTGTCCAGTATCTATTGTTTAGTTTATTTATACATCGCCTGCTTTAAAAAGAAACTTTAAGAACGATCGGTAGAGGTGGAAAGTGCATTGATGTTATACACTTTGATTGTACAGTAATGTATATTTATTCAGGAACGGTGTACATTATATATGAAATTTTAACTTACTTAAATCTAACCTTAAAATTAGCCATGTAAATAAGAAATATGAACAAATTATTCAATTATTATGTTTATATCGTCAATCACCCGAGAACAAACACCAATCTGATCCGACGATTTAGATATTTGGCAATGTTATTAGCGATGCTACGGAATCACCTAGCCGAAACCTTCGCTTTAGTATACTTACATACTTACTATAACCACTACACGAATGTATTACTAAGATAATTGTTAGCGAGCCGCCTACCGTACCGTTTATGACATTAGGATAGGTGACCTAGGTGTCCTAGGTTCTAGATTGAGCGGATGAGCTGGTGTGATGATGTAAGGGCTCATCTCTACGTGAAGGCTGAGGCAAGCAACAATGAATGGAAGCCTAACCGCAAACCACCGCCAGCACGAATTCGGATTTTAGTCCGACCATACGGTTTTGATCCGTGAAAATAGTTTTCCAACTAATTCTGAGAACCTTATATGGGTATACCTATAGTAAAAAGTTTTAACATTGGAATTTAAAATTTCTGCGAATTTCCATAGGTACATGCCAAAAACAATTTTTATCTGCATAATTCTTGGTTTTGGTTACTTATGTATTTCGGTTATGGGAAAAGATAACAGCGCATACAATGTCGAAATCAATCCGCCATGTCTTCATGACGAGTAACTGTGCACACGCACCCCACTCATTATTTAGTCGTTAGTTCATGAACATTCGATAGATTTAAAAAGCGAATGGCCGAAGCACGGTGACCCTTGACGAAACAAAAGAAAAAAAGTTGACTTCAATGTAGGACGAGGCGCGGGAAAAACAATTATTATCGTCAGCCACAGCGTATGGGTGGAAAAATTACAACCATAATTTTATTCGTGAAAATTTGCATTTATAATCTGCCGTTTTACAAAAAAAAAAAGACGATACACGCAACACGCGAAGGGTTCTTCTGTAAACTAATAGTCTATAGGTAGATAAAGGACATGGTCTTTATTAATGTCTATTAAATTTTTATTTTATTTAAATAGTACTTAATGTTTATAGTCCTTGATTTTACGTAGAACCACCATATTCGGGCAAAAAACAAAAAGGGAAAACTAAATTAATTGCTAGGAAAATACGCGAAAAATTGAGAAAACAACCCAGCAACCTTCGCTTGATACCTAATGATCTCCAGATCATCAGTTTTCCAGTTCATAATTTAAAGTACTGTGATAAAATATATATTTTTACATCAATTAAGAGTACCTACTTCTAAGTTCACATTTTAGCAGAACTGTTCGAAAAAGTGTTAGTCACTGTAATAAATCACTAGTTAGAAGCGTATTACAGTAAATGAACGCTTCGCTTTTTTTCGTAACGATAAGTTTTCGTATCTTTTTGCAGATAATTAACCTAGCAATTATTCCGCAGTCGTTATCACACTAATCGCAATGTGGTTTTTAAGTTTGCTTAAAGTATCGAAACTATTTGTGTATATTTTCTTAGCACTACTTGTCGAATTTTTGTGTTGTAGTGAACCGCAACAACCTGCGTTTACATATTTCAAATTGTTCCATTGCTAAGGATAACAAATATTAGCTGACTTAGTGCCAATTTCTCGATAGTGGGTTAGACCATAACCAGGGATTATTGGTTGACTTTTGACACATCCGTCAAGAATTTAATATGGAGATGACGTATAATTGATCAACCTTTCCCTGGTTACGATCTAACCGACTATTGTGAAATTGGAGCTTAGCATCGTATTGCCTGCATTATTCTCTTATATAGTAACGTTGATACATTACTGTTTATCAAGCCGTGTTATATTTTAAAACTAACCGTAATATCCCAGTTAAAATAAACATCGTTGGTCAGTTTATTTATCTTGTAATATTCCGAGTAGTGGTTAATAGAATTTATTACTGTACTAAAACTTTTCAAACGGGTTTAAATATTTTCATAAAGGACTCTTTGAGCTCTATATTATTCAGAATTTTGTTTTACTTGCCTTAATCGTACTGCGAATTGAAAATAAAATAAAGGCTAATATTTAAATTTTCTATAGAGAATAGGAGTTTTATTGCTATAAGAACATTGAGAAACTAAACTGTCGCTTTGTGTGCATGGAAATAAGTTTACGACTGCGTTTCTAGGACGAGTAAGCAATAATATTTGGAAATGAAGTGTGAATACTAACTTTAAATAGTAAATTCTCAACGGTTAATAACTTTGTTTCCAGCAAGTTACAGTTTCAATACACAATACAAGCATTCTACAGGGTGTTGCAGAAAGGGTATACTAAGCCGAGAGGAGGTGACTCAAGGGGTTCTTCTAAACAACTTTTGTTACTAAGAGTTTTGAAAATTAGTGACAAAAAATCGACTTTTTTTTTTTTTGCAACATCCTATAAAAGTAAGTAGATTATGTAGTGGTAGAAGATCAATATGCCCTCAGTGTTACCTTTTGAAAACAATCAAGACTCTAGAATGTATGCCTGCCCAGCCGGGAATCGAAACCAATTTTTTTTCATGACAACAGTGAACGTCACGAGTCCCTATGTAAACTATAAGAAATAGAAACGTTAAGGGTCTGCAATAGGGAATCGAGGGTTGGCATTGTCATAGAATTATGTAGTAAATGATGCTCTACAGCCTTGAAAAAAATCACACAGGTAGTTGAAGAGTCTAGCTAGGTGCTGAATCATTCGAATTTAAGTAAATGATTATGGATAACTGTAAATTAATTTCAGAATATCAAGAAAAACCAGTCAATCACACTCCCGTATTGTAACAACTGTGTCGTAATTATAAAGAATTTTCATATGATTTTTATCATATTATAAAGTTAAAGGCTTGGACTAGGCGCTAAATACCTTGTTTTTTAATAAACACACACTTATTTTGTGTAAATTAATCCCAAACTTGAGCAATTTTTTTCCCTCAAATCTTCATACAAATATCTATGGCGGCTTTCTGTGTTATAAAATCATAAACACTAGTGACGTTTGACTCAGTTGGCCGCTGGCCTCCAAAGAAGGGTCACGTCGGTTTAGGCAGCACTGACAGCTCGCGATCTTATCGTGTACAGATACAAAATCACTGCACATTGGTTATCATTGCACTTTTTCAACTTTTATGACACCAACATAATTTGATTTGAAATTGAGGAAGCATAATTCTTCCAGTATATTCAATACATTAAATTAAATTAGATAGTGTGCAATATTCTCGTGATATTACAGTCTCGTAAAGGTCTGATGAGGAGCAGGAATATAGCGAATGGATCTAAGTGATGACAATACGCACGAACATTAGGTTAGGGATCAAAAATACAGTCTCTTGGTGCTGGTTGAGGTATGGTCTCGTGAGGATCTGATGAGGGCAGTAACACGGTGGTGGCTCAATTTTATTTCAAAGATGTTAATAGCTAAAAGCATCGAGTTTGGGCTATTAAGTATGTTTTTCAGAGAGAGAGAAAGAGATTTTGTTTTTCCTCTGGATGTGTTAGGTTTACTGGGTTTACTTAGTTCATTCTGTTAATGGCATCAAGTTGTTATGTGTTCATAAGTAATAATTATTTATTAACAAAATGCTGTTGATTCTCCACGAAAATGTAAAAAAATAAATAAAAAAAATAAAAAAAAATTCGTAACGTAAAATTGTCAATGACGGAATTTCTTCTATAGACAGTAGCCACAAAAAAAACAAACGATAGATGGCGTGATTTGAAGATAAAGATACATTTTTTCGACACATAGACAGCAACAACAAAAAAAATACAGATTTAAAGAAAAGAAACACATACTTATACAAAACAACTAAGAAAAAAAAAGGATACACATCAAAATAACTGGAAAAAATATAAGCCCCAATTTACTTGTGTGGGACAGGGAGTACCATAATATTTTTTTTGGGGTACTCCCCATCTATGCGAAATATAAGCTTGATATCTTTACCCGTTTCTGAGAAAAAGGGCGGTGACAGACAGTCAGTCAGACAGACGGACAACAAAGAGATCCTATAACGGTTGCTTTTTTTCTTTTGACGTTCGAAACCCTAAAATTAAGTTAAAATATTATGCTGCCAAAAAATGTACTTACAGGTATTGAAAAAGCGGTATATAAACAAATTATACCAGCAGAGGGTTCACCATTTAGCTGAATGTTACTTAGAAAACGGCCTTGAGTGGCGGTCAAGTTGGTCCCCGCCTGCGATACTTTCCATTAACATTGGGACTCGTTTTCATGTTTTTAGCGTACAGTCAGGTTTTTAGTTTTTTATAATTGTATTTTTTTATTTGTAACTTTTTAGTTGTTTTTATTTTATGAAATTTTAGGTCGGTAGGTAGTTCATGATCATTTTTTATTTCAATAATTTTGGTGTTGTTATTTAAATACCTTCAATATGCATATTTTTGTAATGTGAAAATCAAGTCCTTTCATTTGATACCTTACACGGCAAAGTTGAATTATTATTTTTTCGATCATCACGTTATGTCCTCAAGAGGGCGCTATGTACATTTTAATGGAACGTCACATAGCCTATAGCCATCGCGCCATCAATACGCTTCTAACAATACCTCATACATCAAAATCTATCAAGCCGTTTAGGCTACAGGAGGGAACAAAGAAACAGACAAACATACATATATACATACATACAATCAAAAAACATTACCCTCCTCCTTCGGCAGTCGGGTAAAAAGGAGTAAGACAGGGGGTCATTCTGAACTTTTGCTCTACGAGTTTTGGAAATTAACAAAAAAAATACCTTTTTCATAGAAACTTTGTTGGACATGTGACTTTTTACCATGGAAAACGAATATTTTTTTTCGCGAATTTGCAAATCTCGTAGAACAAAAGTTGTTCAGAATGACCCCTTGAGTCATCCCCTTTTGGCTTAGTATAGCCCTTTTGCGACACTATGTATTTACTTTGCTTTGTCGTCGGGGTTCAGTTGGCTGGAGGATGCCCGAAACTTATTATCTACACTTTAATACTTTTAGTTACCTTTCTACAAGTAAATACCATATTTGTTTGAGAAAGCTAATCGGGTTCCGAGTATAGAGTAAAGTGGCACCTCTATTAATTTCTACTCTTTCCTGGTGCCTACCAGTGTAAGTAAGAATTATACTTACTTACCCTAAAATCACCCAAAATGTACTTGAACATAATTGTCAATAAAGTTGGCGAGTAAAAGTTTATCGACCCACTGTGCAAACTTACATGTGTGCGTGTCACTGCGTGTGCTGTGTGAAGAGCATTGAAAACCCAAAATTGGCGCGGCACGTCACCCTGTACGGGCCCTTAAATCAAGTTTTGCACAGCAAGAATGTCATGTCAACCTAATATCATGCCTTTTTTTCAACTCCCGTCTAGAACCAAATTATTTTGGTAAATCCCAATAAATCTCCGCAAACAAACGGCTCTACTATTTCAGCATTCAGCAAATATAAAGTTGGTAGGTACTATTGCCTGCAAAAAAATATTCATTAAACTCGGCCACCTCCCATCGGATTAAGTTTAGGCTCATAAGCCAAAAAAATATACTTAATTTAACTTTATCAAGAAGATATTTTTTACTTACTTCTTGCCGAGATTTCCTGCATTTTTTGGGTAGCAATATTCACGTAACGTTAAAAGGTAAAATATTTTGTTCAAAATAAGGCTTAAAAAAGCACATTTAAAATTTAAGTTCTGACGGTACTGTAGTAGTAATAGGTACTAGTAGTAAGTATAGGTACTAAAAATAAAATGTTGTGCCTTCAGACTCGGCCTTTCTTATGAAGTCAAAAATCCTGCCGATGCCTGGAATAAATGTACTTATGATTATATACGTACCTAGATCTCAAGAGTTTCTCAACGGCTGAGAATTAAGAGCAAGCCATTGACATTACGATCGTCACCCGCCACCGACCCAGCAAGAAACGCCTCGCTAAGCGAAAGTAAAATGAAATGAAAATGGATGTGGTTACAGAGAAATGATAGCCATCGGAAAAGCATTTGACATGATTCCAACGGGTGAACATCTTATATCTTTATAGAGGTAAACTTACTATATTATTATTTAATAATGTATTGGAAAAATATCAAATGGAGTAGGCCATCCATGTCACGGAAAATATACAAGCAAATATTTATTTACAGCTTTTATCCGGGCTTTCTGTTTTTTTCCATTAATAATTTTAACCGTGGATTTTGTGTTGCCTTTTCTTGATGTTGACGTAAAGTATTTAAATACTACCATACGCGTCATGATTTCGTATACCTAGGTATCTAGCTAGGTAGTCTGATCTGCGAGCTAGACTAAATACGGTCAATGCCATTGAGTTCATTAATACTAGCGAGATGGTTGATGGTTGATGGTTGCCACTCGGCAACCGCGGTGAAAGTGACCGTAAGACTACCTAGATAGAGTAGCTAGATACTTTGTGAAAATTCATTTTGATGTACACCACCTATACTATAAAATATACTCTACTCGAGCTACAGCTATATAAAGTATATTTTATGAGTACAAAAATGTCACCCATGACAATAAATAATAATGTTAGGGCTAGTTTTTCCTTCTAGGTAGTTTCGTATCAAAAATTTTGATGTGGAGAATTAAGTATCTCGTGTTTATTCAAAAAGCTAAGTCATCGCGCTAACCCAGATCTTACGAGTGTCGTTTTGTTTCTTCTGGATAAATAAACACCAATAAGCAACCCAGCAACATATTTCTGTAGCTAACTCAAAAACCCTCCAGAGCCTTGATAGGTTTCACTCTAGCCCAGAGTGTAGACTACATAGGTTTCTCTTTTTCAATCTACTTGCTGTTCTAAGGCAGTTCCCTCTACTATATATTATTTAAGTGCCAAAGGGGTAGGTATGATTGAAAGCTTTCCACATTCCTTACTGTATAGCTCTATTGATCGTTTAGACGTTAGCCGAGGTTAGTACACAAGCGATACAAGTTCCTGTCCTTAATAACCTTACCGTCGTTGTATTGTCCTAGAATATTACATATTACCTTATAATAAAATTTTCTTGCACCTCCTGTGGGTTGACTGGTAGAAAATGCTTGTAGCATTAAGTCCACCCTTTGTACACTTATTTTTATATTTGTGCAATAAAGGATTAAATAATAATAATAATAATGCGGCAGGGCAGCTTGTGGCGAGCTGTTGGGCATTAGCGACCCCACCCACCCGATGCCGGGGAGAACCCCTGTTACTCATCTCTGGCTTGCCTTTATTGGTTGTCCAGAGTGAACACTGACGAGGAACAGGATCTCCCACCTCTTGCTTGCCTTCATTGGCTGGCTTGAGTGGTGTACCGCTAGAGCAGCAATGCTCGAGGAAGGATGTATTACCCAGTAAGGTGCTTGTAGGGATCTTGACCGATAACGCGATTGTCCTGAGAGCCGTGGAATACCTCTCCATCCTAGCACCTCATGCCATGTTGCCCCCTTGTTGCTACGCCACTGTAATGTGCTAGTGACTGTTTTGGGGGGCCCATTTACTGTGTGTGCGAGTCACCCCCTGCCTTTTTATCCGTGTGTGAAACATATAGGTCAGGCAGGGGCCATAGTCCTTCCATAGTCCCAGTTACCCAGTCCATTTAGCACTCCCTTCCATAACCCTGTATTAGTTTTCTCCATATCCTACAATAGTCCTGCACTAACCGGGGGTTTTCCTTGGGTTTACTCTATAGTTTACACAGGGAAAATCGTCGGTTGGTGTCACATTTCATATAGATTAATGTTGTCAAACGGGCCTCTACATGTTGGCTTCGGCCCCATGCACGCCTTCCAAATGCCCGGGACCCCATGGTCCCGTGATGGTAAAGATACAACATAATAATAATAATAATATTAATGTAGATATGCTTTTCTGTACCCTGCGGGAGACACAGCTTTACCGTGTCCTACAAGCGCAACCAACAAGCGTGTGGAAACGCTAGGAGCTTTTAGACGAGGCGCTTGCAAAGCCTGGGGCAATGTATAAACACACTTTAGCATCAAGGTGAAGTGTAAGCTCAAATACGCTGCCAATTGAAAAAAATATATAATTTCTTCTGTTTGTAATCGTTTTCTCAACACTACCACGTTTCACACCCTCTTCATGCTAATTACAATTTTCAGAACCTATACCTCCCTATACCCAGAGCTTACACTTCGCCTTAACTTTATTTTGTCATGGCATACTGACATAGGTACTTGTATTTTCAAGTGACAATGTAGAAATTGGTGAAAGTGTCTTCCACTTTTAGTACTTTCTTTGGCTTTGACCGCCCATGTACAATGTAGGTACTGTACATTGTACAATATTTACGTTAGGTGCTGTGATTGTTTGCACTTTTACGTTTTGTCGGCAAACGTATGTTGTACAGTTAAAATAATTTTTTTTAAATATTTGTTTTAGACCTCATCAAGACATCTTTCAGCTTCACCTATAGAAGGCGTTATTACTGTAGAATAAAAAAATAAAAACTAATGATTATACCGACGATGTGGAATTTAATCAGTGAGCAGCAGGTCAATTTGAGTACCTACTGACACCGCAAAAATTCAACCAATTAAACAGCTGTTTTAATTTTCACGATTTCACATTGGAAAACCTGGGTTTCTTGTCCAGTTTTTAGGACTAATAATAATACCTATATTATATTTTAAAGTGTTCTTTCTCTTGTTTCAGTAGCCAATCATGGCGCCGAATATGTCTGGCTCGACTCTCCTATTGGCTGACACAATGATGAGCAAAACTGTAGAAGACGACCGACCGAGGCTCAGTTCCTACAGCAATGACACGAAGAGACGTGATTACGAGTAAGTTGTTATAATTATTTTATGTAGGTAATATTTAATATGTTAAAAGAGGGGTGTTATAAGTTTAACGTGTCTGTATATCTGGGTGTGTCTGTCTGTCAGTGGTAGTGTAGCTCCCAAATGACTGAACGGATTTTCGATCCGTTTTTTTTTTAATCATGACAGGCAATGAGTGTTCTTAGCCTATATTTTATCAAAATCGGATTAGCCGTTCAAAACTTATGAGACTTTTAGCGACTTCCTTCCTTCTGAAGTTTTGACTATTACCCGACCAGTATCGACGATATCGATACTATGGTGATTTCTTTAACTACCGATAGACAATCGATATTAGTCTATCAAAGGAAACACTAATTGTGAGGCAAGGGGGAACATTGAACCATGACTTTTATTGAAAACCTCCGGTCAAAATGAAATATAGCAGCTCACCCGTAAATTTGGTGTAGTAGCAAGCAGTACATGAATAAATAATAATGTAGGTTACTCTGCCTGGATGCCGGAGGCCTACTCCTAACAGAGGGATTTTCATTAGATTACGTTACGGGTGGGTATACTTTAGATTTAGAATAGTATCGGTAACTTTCCAAAACCTTTGAGAGAAGCAGAATGCATTGAAATGCTACTTGCATACATTTAAAAAAATCCTTTCGTATATAATGTGCCTAGACTTTGATGGAAGTGTAAACTTACTCGCTTTACGGTAGGTATTTACCGACCTACTGTGAATATTCATTTTTGGTGTTATGTTTATGGAATACGTTGGATGGAGAGGCTTCAAATACATGCAACAAAATAAATTTATTTTTTTAAATCAAAGTTAGTAGGTACGGTCAGGTGCAGAGAAACCTGACCCCCTGTCATAGTAACAATGGTTCTGAGGGGGGTCAGGTTTCTCTGCACCTTACTGCTCGAAACGTACTGTATAATATTATAGTTGTCAGTCAAAGAATTAATTGTTCTTTGACAGAGTGACGAAACGGACGAAACACTTCAACAGTTAAAACGTTCTCTAACTTTTCTATGAATAAGGGGGATGATTTGTATTTTATTTACTAAGCATGATGAGTTCTGAGTTAAGGAAGATATTCCAATGAAAAATCTGAAATAGTCATGACCTATTCAGGGTTATAAAATCAGGCTAGCACACATTTCATCGACGGCACTTACCTACAGGGTGTTTAATACCTGCGTTTCATGATTCCAGGTGGCAGATAGTGTGGCGCAACGTTTTCGCCTTCATCTACCTGCACGCCGGCTGCCTGTACGGGTTCTACCTCATCTTCACTGGAAATGTCAGAATATGGACGCCGATATTCGGTAAGACCTATTGGCTTACAAGCGAGGCAGATTGAAAAAAAATACTAATGTTCTAAGATTCGGCCTGAGGTTCTTGGACATGTGCAATCGACATAATGTTCACAATCTTACGTTGGATGTAATTTTGTGCCTAACGTTACCATTACTACTTACATTCATGTTACTTAAATTAATAACCCATAATGTCCGACCTTTGTCACTCTAGTACAAATTAGAAGCTGTTGACGCCAGATACATAGTGCGATTCTCTTCTGGTAAATTGGCAAAAAATCTCTTCTGAAAGAGGTCCATGAAGAATATTAGCTAGTTATATTCATTGCAGACGTAGTCATTAAGCTAACCTTTTACTTTTAGGAGTAATTTGGTCTTACGTCACTGAAATTTTCGATTCATTTGCTCACAAGTGTATTAAATTAACGTACATTTTATGAATAATCTTTATAACTGTCGAACGTTTTGCTTAAATTAAAATAGAGCTTCTCCTCTTCTCTATGCACCTATTCCATTGAAAAAACCACAACCCATAAGAATTTCCATAAAGAATAAATAATAAAGAAAAATATTCAATAAAAGAAGCAACAAATAAAAAATAAAGTAGAATAATCCATAGTCATTTCTCCACTCCTTCCAGCGCTAGTATTCACGATCCTGTCGGCCATGGGCGTGACGGCGGGCGCGCACCGCCTGTGGGCGCATCGCGCGTACAAGGCGCGATGGCCGCTGCGGCTCATCCTCGCCCTCGCGCAGACCATGGCCTTCCAGAACCACATCTACGAGTGGGTTAGAGACCACAGGTACCTACGTCTTTTAGTGATATACAGGGTGTTGCAAAAAGGGTATACTAAGCCGAAAGGGGGTGACTCAGTGGGTCATTCTGAACAACTTTTGTTCTACGAGTTTTTGAAATTCGCAAAAAAAAAAATCATTCAACAAAAGTTGTTCGAGACCACAGGTACGTCATTGTATTAGTGATATATTTATGAACGCTAGTATTCACAACCCTGTCGGCCATAGGCGTGACGAGAACACCTCTACGAGGGGGATAGAGACTACAGGTTAGCCTTTACTTTCATGATATATTTATAAATGCAATGTGATTCGTAAGGCAGCACAGAATTCATAATTTGCGAGCTTTATGACTATGAGCATTAGATTCATTGGCAAAAGAGAAATTTAGAAAATGTTTAACGATAGAAAATATTATATAAGTCTAATGTTATTTTAATGCAGAGATGTGCAAGTGCAACTCAATTAAATTTATTGCTCATTACATTTGCAAACTTTCATTTTAGATAAATATAATTAAAATCACTTAGACCTTTCACTTTCACCTAGGTACTAATATCAGTTTAGCATTGAAGTCTAGTCCACTATAAAAAAAAATATTCATAGTTGTTACCTAGATCTCTTTACATAGTAATACCTACGTTTACGTACTATAATTATTATACTACCCATATTTCAAACTGTTGCCTATTATTTTCACTTTCATGAATTAAGAAACTACCTCTATGGTCCATTTTTTTTATTAATTTAAAGAAAAGTTTGTCTTACGGTCTAGCTAAGTCATTAATCAATTTACTCGTATTGTGTTAGCTAAGCCATCAATCAATTATTATAAGCTGACTTCAGAGTATATAGGTAGCATAATTATCAACGACCTTCCTTCAAAAAACTTCCTGCGGCCGCTACACGGGTTCGTTATCGACGGCGATAAACTCGTTACACCACAGCGCCTTATTTATCTGGAATTGCGATATAGTGACCTTTATCTACGCCCCTTTGGGGATTACAGTCGTGAGCATATGCATGTATCAATGTTATTTCACCCACTGCCCCCCCCTTCCAGAGTCCACCACAAGTTCACAGAAACAGACGCCGATCCTCACAACGCGAAGCGGGGGTTCTTCTTCTCGCACATCGGCTGGCTGATGGTGCGCAAACACAAGGACGTGTTCGAGAAAGGAGCCTCTATAGATATGTCCGATCTGGAGAAGGACCCCATTGTTATGCTGCAGAAGAAGTGAGTCTCACTTTATATAAATCTCATAACCCAAGATGTATCCCCGTTTAAATTCTGCCCTTCTTCTTCTTTTCGTGTCAATGGCAACCGTCACACTTCCGCGGCCCAGTGGACCACTCTGCCCTAAAAGGACCAAAAAATAAAAGTGTACCTACTTCAATGCCTGTCAATAATCAATGTCCTTTCCTTGTTTATCTTATATACATAGACTTAATTTAAAGTATCTATCCACTTACCCGACAACTCTCTTAGCACAAGCTTGCTTGTATTGGAGTCCACCAACCCGCACTAGGCCAGCGTGGTGGACTAGGCCTAAAACCCTTTCTTCATTGGAAGGAGACCCGTGCGGCCCATGCCCCAGCAGTGATGGGTAGTGAATATGATGATGATCCAGTAATGCCTCTTCAAAAGTCTCTATTACTATCCTTAATTCGTTCCACCTCCCCAGAACCTACCTGGTGGTGATGCCAGTGCTCTGCTTCATCATCCCGGCGTGCCTGCCGGTGTACCTGTGGGGCGAGGACCCCTGGACCTCGTGGTACGTGGCGTCCATCTGGCGGTACACCATGTCGCTCAACTTCACCTGGCTCGTCAACTCCGCTGCGCATATTTACGGCAACCGGCCGTATGATAAGTAAGTTGTTGTTGTTTATTTGTGACTTGGCATAGATTATACAGGATGTTGCAAAAAGGGTATACTAAGCCAAAACCTACGTGTGTCCGAAAATAAATTCAGAATGTCCAAATTCCCGCTAAAAACCATACTCAAAATATCCATAGAAACTTTAGAGAGACTTTCTGAGCAAAGTTTACTTGATAGTTAGGTTAAGTATTAAGTATATACATCCAAAAAAACATTTGACATGATAATAGGTAGGTACGGATTGCCAGTCTAAATACGCTCCGTTTAATATCTTTAGGTGCTGGTAGTAGGAAAGAGGAAATTCGAATTATTTAGGAAACTCTTTCATAAATAAGGAAAGAATGCTGTTGAATTCTTTATTACTCCAGTAAATTTGAAAGCATATTTACTGTTTTCTTTTATGACTTTCCTCATATCAACGAATTTAAAATAAAAGTACTCGGTTATTTTTTTGGTTGTCTTCTATCTAGAGAATGTTTCAAAGTAGGGTGTACCTACTAAGCCGAATGGGGGTGATTCTGCCATTATAAACAAGTAACATTGGACGTTATGTATGGCAATTTGCCCCGCTTTTTTAAAGACGCTAACATAAACCAAAATACTTTTAAACCATAGTGTTACCATCCAGATTTAATAATCTGTAGTTTTTTTTAATTCAAAACAATGGAAAATGTAAAGAATTAGATGATGGCCGATGTCCTTTTTGCGACTTTAGGAATATCAAGAAAAAATCTTCTCATAGCTAAAATGATCAATTATGAAATGATTAATTATGTTAAAATTGTCTCTTCCATCCAAAGGTTGTCTGGTAGAGATTGCTTTAAGCAATAAGGCCGCCTTTTTTGTGCTATTTTATATATAAGTTGTGAATTGTAATATTTTCTTTAATGGTGCAAAATAAAGAGTATTCTATTCTATTCTATTCTATTCTATGATCTCGTGACCAAGCGAAACAGTTAACAAAACGAAATTTAAAAAATCGTTGATTTTTTAAAGTTATTTAGAAAGCTTTTCTTCAGGCTTACTATACCCTTTTTTTAACAACCTGTATCTCTTTCTCTCACTCCACATGCGAGATAATCGCGACGTGTTGACGTTTCGCGCGTACTCAAGCACTCGTCGCATCTCAACGTCATATACGTCATATACCTACCTCCGTTTGACCTTCCATAAGAGTATATTGAAATGCGAGGCACGACGATTGTATAGTCTTGATTTCCTCACCCCTAATCCATCATAAAACCTCATTCCCAGATACATCGGAGCAACAGACAACAAGACGGTGGGCATCCTGGCTATGGGCGAGGGCTGGCACAACTACCACCACGTGTTCCCGTGGGACTACAAAGCGGCGGAATTGGGCAACTACAGCACCAACCTGTCCACCGCCGTCATCGATATTGCCGCTAAATATGGTACGTATACAATCAACATCATCACAACATTCGCAACCCATCAGCACGGGTCTCCTTCCAATGAAAGAATGGTTTAGGCCTAGTTCCCACGCGGTCCCAGGCGGGATGGTGGACTCCAACACAAGCAAGCTTGTGCTGAGAGCGATTGTCAGAATATAGTTAATGAATATAATGCATTGATGGTTTACATAATTCTCCCTACCTCTGCAATATAAATTATTATAAATTACAAATCCAACGAGAATATCTAAGGACTTATAAAAAATCTTTTATTTTTCTGTGATAGAGTAACACACGTCACTCACAAACTTTTGTCTACATATTATAATGTACCAACCTACTTATTAAAAAATATAAAAAATATCCAGCAATAAAAATCATACGAGAAAAAGTGCCTAAGAAAGTTATCTTAGCACAAAGATAATCTTTGTAGCTTCTTGTTTCAGTTTAAAAAGCATTTTATGAAGATGCGATTATCTTTTGAGTCAGAGCAACTCATGCTGAAAACCAAACAAAATACCTCTTAGATTCCGAGAAAGAAATTAAAATACAATTTATACCTTTTATCTTTTAAATTGTATCTACTTACATGCCATATTCTAAGATAATCTTACTATCAGCTTTAAATTATTAGGTGTTACTAAGGTATATTAAGTTATGATGTGCTTTACTCTTCAAAAAATACATATAAACCTCTAAATAGCCTTCTGGAATTTTCTAAATGTTAAATTCATGAGTTCATGACAAATGAAAGTAGAGCCATGAGTAGGTACAATTGAGAGACAAATAAGCTGCAAAGTTAAGTTGCCCGTTGCAACCAGACTGACGATAATGTAATATACGGTGAGCTATGAAATGTAGCGTACACTAAGGTAGTTTCACATTTGTTGCATTTCCGTGTATTAAATTTCAGGGTTTAGATTTTTTTTAAACGTAAACGTTAAACGTAACCGTTAAAAAAATCTAAACCCTGAAATTTTATACACGGAAATGCAACAACTGTGAAACTACCATACTGTACGCTACATTTCTTGTCCCACCGTATTACATTATCGTCAGTCTGGGTGCAACTTGCGAGTAAACTATTTAGTATTACTATACCACTTTTGCAACACCCTGTATATGATATGACATGATACACGCAAATGCTACAATTGTGGACCCAGCTTGAGATTGCGGTGGCATCGTCGTCGACTACGCTCGTATGCCGGTTATGACGTGAACAGCAGGCAAGCAGCATACAGTTGAGACGAGACTTAGTTTATTTGTATACACAAACATCAACATCTCATGTAGGCTATAAAGTACTGAGTACTGAGTAACAAAATTACATTTAAACTGAGACAAGTAACAAAATGTTTCTGGAACTGTACTCGTATTATGCGTAAAATACTTATGTTCCTCCTTATATTAAACAGCTAAATAATTTATACCTTATTTGATGGTTGTTACATAGTTGCAATAAATATATTAGTATTACTATTACCTACATCTAGAAAGTACCTAATCGGTATTACGATCGCTTTCGATCAACCTTAACCATCAAGTTGCCACCATCAGATATGTGAACCTGCTATACGTATTCCGCAAGGCACACCACCTACACTGTGTAGACTACACAGCTTCGGATTACTTGGCTACTTGGGTCAAAGCCGTCGCTTTTTAATGGCCAGCCAACTCCCAGCTACCGATTACCTTTCCTTCAAAACCACTTTGATCAACACATTTCCCATTCATCCCCAGGTTGGGCGTACGACCTGAAGACAGTCTCAGAAGACATGATCCGGAGGCGAGTGAACCGGACCGGCGACGGAACCCACCCCACCAGCCAGCAGGCCTCCCACTCCGAGGAACATCACCACCCGGACAACCCCATCTGGGGATGGGACGACCAGGACATGACGGTTGAGGACAGGCAGTTCGTCGAAATATCGCATAAGAAATCCGACTGATTTTGGTACAGATTTTAGGTGGCCTTTCACCGAATGTTACATCTGTGTCTCGTGTCAAACGTCGATGGATACTTTTACGAAAGACTGGTCTGATTTTTCAACAGTCAGATAAATGTTTACTGAGGAATAAATTGTCACTGTCTAATACAAACATTCAGACGCAGCAGCATCAGAATCATTCCTCAGATAACTGCGCTATTGAAAAATCAGCCCTAAAGTATTTAAAGTTGTATTGAAATCAAATTTTTAATACATTTTGTACTGATGGACGTTTGACCGGCGGCGACTAAATACGTTAGCGTTTGGTGAAATTCCACTTTGTAGGCGTTTAAATAGATTGTTGTGAATGTATGGTGCGAATGGAAATGTTGTAGCGGTTTGTGAGATCCAGTGAAGTTTGTGTGAGGAATTATTTGGTAGGTTTTGCCTATACTTTATATTATTTTGCCTACACGGCCAATATGTTCAGAAAGCTGACACTTTAAAAATCGCAGATTCATAGATGTATTTCATTGTCATAACGTGGTCATAACCATACATCCATACATACATATAGATCACAGTCACTTGACTGCACTTTGTAATCTTATAAAAATTACCCGATTTGCAGTACTAATTTCGTCTATGCAGTTCAACATTAATAGATGTATGCAAACCCGTTAAGTATACTTAATTATTATTTGTAAGTGTCTAACTTCCATACATTGTTCATTTCGTCGAATACATACTTACCTAATTGGGTATCGAGAAAGTGTAGTGCTCTAGTAACGTAACATCATAGTATTACTATTAAAACTTTATTGACCATTTTCAAACTTGTATTTTGAACGAACCGCATGTAGCAATTACCTGACCAACATTGTTTAATAAATTTTTATATAAATTGTATATATTACATAAAATACGGGGTAAATTTAAGAATAAATGCCCACTTAAACATGAAACCTGAGCGCTATTACAGGTATTAACTGAAAAAGGGAATAATTTATGGGGTAATTTAATCTTCAAATATGGTGTATTCCGGGAACTCTTAATTTAATGCGGACTCAAATATTCGATGGGCAGAAGAAGAGAATCAAATACACTCGCGGCTACTCACTTTGAAGACTACAACGTAAGAAAATTTGATTGATGAAGTTATTGCTGATTAATATGTATATTAAGATTTGATAGATTGTTAATTTTTTTCCATTACTCTACATAATATACTTAATATATACTTAATAATATATGTATATTTTTTTAAAAGTGTCTTGTCTACATTATTTAAGCAACGGTACACCTTGTAGTACCGAACATCATTTCTGATTATGTAATTTACTACCAATACCTAGGTAATAGAAAAATACCTGCCTATATATACATATAAGCATACTTGTATATGGTAACTTCGGTTATTGGGTACTTACTTAATTTATTTTTGATCATTTTATCTTAATTGTAATTGTTAATTGTGTTGTGAATAAAGTCTTCCCCACATGGTGAAAATAAAAACGTAACCATAAAATTTTATAATGAATAAGTAGTAGATATTTTTAATTTTATAAAATAGTTATTACTTAAGTTTTAGAAAAATATAAGGTTTTGTACAAATTCTGAACATATCTGTTTTATTGCGACGTTGGTAAGTCCCTGGTTGCTTTTTGAAAAGCGATTATTTTGTTTATGGCGGTACAGGCACATACTATAGAACAATTAATTACACAGTGTCCTTATCAGCCTCGGTTTGGAGTTTTGGACCATGAATTTCCATCCTGTGTAGGTACTTGTATAGGTAGTCTAACCACAGAATAATAATTAGTAACTAGTCTAACAAACTGGGTGTGACTTCAGCATTTTAAGCTCTCATTACCTATCCTATAAGAGAAACTAATTTGCTAATAAATTAATTAGTGATTGTACACTATTTTCAAGGCCACTAGATGCTGCAAATATCAATAAGTAGGTACCTAATACTTATACTTATTTTCATATTAAAACTTTAGGACTTTCCAACAAAGGGCGCGAACACGAGTCGGTCGATGATCTGTAAAAAAAATCACTGAACACAGCTAATATGCTCATAAATTCTTTTTAAAATATTTATTTACAAATTCCTTAAAAGTAGTCAATAAATAAAGTCTGGCAAGACGAGACAAATAAATTAAATTACCTACTCTAAATAACTTAAGTAGAAAAGACAACGAACGGAGTGCTCTCAATGAAACTGTACCTCTGCATAATGCACAACATACAGGATAATGCGTTTGGTATATTTTTGCGTATCGTCCATGTTTTCAGTATTGCTGTACCAAGCTTACTATTTTGCTTGAGTATCAGCACACACAGCTCCGTTCGTTGTTCTCTTCTCTTCATGTCCATGCAACAATAAATAGCTACATATCCTAGTCGCGATACGCAGACCTGAGCTTCGTCTTTCTTTTCCTTTTGGTATCGTACTCCCTATCTACGGGATGGTTTTCAATATGGCTGAACCCCTCGCCCCCGTAGTACTGATTGATCCAATCAGCATTGGCCGGGGGCTCGGCCACGACCGGGAAGTCGTGTGACGCAGCATACTCTGTGATCTCAGGGCCGTGGTGCCACGCCCCGTCTTCCTCATAGAACCCGTCATCAACAGTATGAGAGTGTATCTCCTCCTCAATGTGCACAGGGCGGTGCTTCTTCTCGTTCTGGTAGCCTTTGTTTACGTAGATGACCTTTTTCTCGTAGTAGTCGCTGAAGGCGTTGTTGCGTAGGAGGGTGAAGATGGCGCCGGTGAGCGCCATCTGGTTGAGCATGCCGGCGCCGAGCACGCTCATCTTGAGCGCTGGCAGCACGAAGGGCAGCACGGCCGACATCACCAGCCCCGGGATCAGCAGCAGCGGGACGATGGCGTAGAACTTCTTACGGAGTTTTTTCATAGTTCCGCGAGCTTCGACCTCCTCGTCATCTGGAATTGAGGTGAAGGTGTGGTTTATTTTCAGTTGGAGGAAAACTTCAACGTAAGTAATAAGGATTTTGACGGACACAGTTTTGATTGCATGGTTCTGAAAATTAACACTCTACCTGATTTAATTGTTATTTTTTTATCAAGAGACATTTGCCATATGTCTTTACAGAGCTTAGAGGCAAAATGTAACAATTTGTCCGCCTGGAATCGAACCTGGGATAGCAAGAACGCTTTGTGAACTAAGTATTACACCTTTTATTTGTATGATGATCTCCACTTGAGAATAAAATTGTCATTTTGGGGAACTTGCGAAGATCTAAAATATATTTGTTTCACTATAATTTCATCAGATTAATCGCTCGGTTTTAAGATTTTTTTATTTTTATTCGTAGCATTTTAAAACTTTCTCTCTTTTACACTAACGTAATTTGTTGATACATGTAATACTGGTACTGTAGGTACTGATAAAATAAGGATTAACAATCGATTTATTGCTTAGCCAAAGCATGGATCGAGATGATATCAATAAGCCGCCAATTCACAGTAAAATTCACAATACTAAAACCGTCGGCGAAGATTAAAATCGGTCAAAAGCGTAACGACAAAGAACAAAAAGAACCGGCTCTTCACTTCAAGTTCACTTCAGCGAAAGTTGAGGCTTCGACTCACGTCATATAATAATGACCATACGTGCTTAAACTCAGACCAAATAAGAGGGGTGTTACAAGTTTAAATAGTATAATCCGTGTACCAGGGTCTTGCAGTGCAACGAAGTTTTTAGTTTAGAATTGTACCTACTTTAAAATGGCTACAGTTGTAAAGTTTTAAGGGTCGTTCTTTATTATTTTAATACTGATCTAAATTATTTTAATTTTGACATTTAGGTAAGTACATTAATTGTCATGTTTTTTATACTTATCGTATGACTATATGTGACATGTGAATTTAAAGATCCATACCAACCCGATGTAATAAAAAATAGAACCTACCTATGAGGAGTACCTACTGATAAACTGTTGCAGAATAATATACTTATTAATCGAACTTAATTAAGTACTTATGTGAAATTATTCACACTACGTTTGACTTCGCCAGTGTTAAACACGATACGATACTAACTAAACGGTATCAGCTTATAAAATTAATTTGATATGCCAGTCAACATACAGTATGAAACTCTATCTACCTACTACTCTACTATCTCTTTGCGAAACAGATTTGGTTCTGCAACATGTGAGCCTATTGACGAGAATTCATCAATTCGATTTCGGATTAAATCCGACTGTGTGTAACCGTTTATGGATTTACATAGGTATACAATCTTGTAGCTTTCATGAACCAAACGAGCGTGAACGCCAAACAGAAGGGTCACTCTATATTATGAAAAACTATTTTGGAGCGCTGCTGCGCGAGCCACGACTCTATCTTGTTGTATTAAACGTTCCGATTGCACGACACAACTCTCGTTCGTTCGTTTTTCGTCAATATAGACTAGCCCCCTTATTCATAGAGAAGTTACAAAACGTTTTAACTAATAAACTGTTTTGTCCCTCTCCGACAAAGAACAATTTGTTCTTTGACAGAAAGGGACAAAACAGTTTATTAGTTAAAACGTATTGTAACTTTTCTATGAATAAGGGGGTAACCCTCTAAAACAGAGGGTCTAATCTGTCTGTTTTATCCACACGGAAATCCTTTCCTCTTTCAATCCTATTTAACAAACGAAAATGTGTAAAATTACATTCTAAAGGATTGAATGAGAAAATGAATAGGTCGCTAGGTATGTACAATGTGGATAAAACAGACAGATTAGACCCACAGAATGGACTAAGAGGATCCATCTGTGCAATATGTTAAAGTTTTGCTTCACAAAGCTTCAACATCCACCGAACAATGGGAAGTCTGAGTTGGAATAACATATTACGAGACTGTGTTTCAGTTGAGTTTAGTCATATTGTGTATGCTATTGCATTCGTATCGTACCTATAAGCATTTTTTTTTAAAAGTGTAGGTTTTTTTCTATAGTGTATAAACATAAAGTTGATGTTTTTTGACTTTCAAATACAATAATAAAACATTACAATCAATTACAATGTACATAATATTTCACAAATATTTATCAAAATGTGATTCAAAGGCTTTTCAGTGTGCATTTCTTTCGTGACACAATTTTCTTCCTAGCTGTTTCCTATATCAAATAATTTGTCTCTTACTTTTGTAAACATCGACGTTGAGTGCGTCATTCTTCACATTGAGCTGCAGGCGGTACCCGGGCAGCAGGCTGGTGCGCAGCGGCCGCAGCTGCAGCAGCCGGGCTGCTGCCTCCGACAGGTCCTCCCCCAGCGCCTCCTCCGTCACGTTCGCGTACTCCTCCCACGGGAACTTAGCCAGCTCATCCACCACCGCCCCCCGGTACCCCCCGTAGCTCTTGTACGCCTCCACAGCATTATCCGCGCGCCAAACGCTGAACGCGTTCAAACATTTGGCGGGTCCAAGTGCGCGGGCGCAGGACGCGGCGCGCCGCCATCTTGCGTCCTGCTCGCCGAACACGAAAGAAAGTGTGCGGTCGAGCGCGTCGCGGGAGAAACTCGAGGAGTTGTCGTGCGCATGCGCGAGGCCGGTGCAGGCGGCGAGCGCGACCAACGCGAGCATTGCTGACGTGCTACTGCCCGCGCCGCCGGCGCACTGCGCGCCTCACGCGCTATGGTAGGGCACGCGCGATCGAAAGCTGACGTATCCGTACCCGCGTGCGACCGAGATGCGATGCCTATTAGAATTGTAGCGTCTAATGCGTTAGAATGTTCTTACGTAAATCGCTTGCACGGGTACAGAATTTGTATAGGTTTGTCTTTTGTTTTTTTTAGTTTGGCTTTTGTTTTTATTGGTCGTCTTTGTTGAATGCAAATCTTTTTGTATTTGTGTAGCCATTTTAGTATCAATGAATCCATAGCATGAAGGTTCCGTTTATTGTTAATTTTCTGCACTACGGAACCCTAAAAACCGGCCAAGTGCAAGTCTGACTCGTATAGACTCATAAGTAAATAAATAAATAAATAAATAATAAATAAATATGTGGGGACATCTCACACACGGCCATCCGACCCCAAGCTAGGCAGAACCTGTGTTATGGGTGTCGGACAGCTGATATATCTACACAAATACATAGATAGATAGATACTAAATATAAATATCAACACCCAAGACCCGAGTACAAATATCTGTCTTTAAACAAATATCTGCCCCAGCCGGGAATCGAACCCGGGACCATCGGCTCAGTAGTCAGGTCACTAACCACTACGCCATTCGGTCGTCAAGTATTTCATGATTCTAGAGTTGGTCCCAAAATGAAAGTTACTGAGTATAACCAGGAATTACCTGGCCACGGCATGTCACTGATAAAATCCCACACTATGTACTCCTGATCATTAGACATTGGTTTTCGCAGAAAAAACGAACCAGCAAAAAATATTACTGTTTTAATTTATGCAAATTAAATCCTAATCCTAACTAATCCTAACTAATATTATAAATGCGAAAGTAACTGTGTCTGTCTGTCTGTCTGTTACTCTTTCACACCAAAACTACTGAACGGATTTGAATGAAATTTGGTATACATACGGTCTAGACCCTGGGAAAGAACATAGGCTACTTTTTATCCCGGAATTCCCACGGGAAAACTTTTTAAGGCGAAGCGAAGCGCGCGGGAACAGCTAGTTGACTATAATTTTCCCACAACATTGTAGATGTAGAATAATAAGCTTTCTTCTATGAACGTTACACAATCAAAACAATGATAATACCTACATGTACTTACATAATTACTTTTCATCTTTGTCGCATCATGATATTATAATGAATGAGAATTATGCTGTGTTTGTTTCGAGTAAGTAAATAGGGGAAATATTACGGTTTTAACGGAGCGGAGTAGCTGCGGATAATGCGTTGTTTACACGAAATATACACACGCTTATTTACATACAATTCTAACGGATTTGAGGCTAGCGGTGACGGAAAATAATAATACAGGGTAGTGCAAAAGAGGAATAGTCAGTCACCCCTATTCGGATTTCTTACTAATATTACTATATGCTTTTGCAACATAAGACTTGAAAATGAGAACTTTTGTTGAAGGTTCTGAGTGCCGTGAATGTTTTAATTTGAAATAGCTTTTGTCCGCGAATTCACACGCGTTAAATTCGTAGTATTAATTAAACGGTACTCCTAAATTACTCTATCAATTAAAAAGCGGCATCAAAGTCCGTTGTGTAGTTTTAAATATCTAAGTATAGATAAAAGGTATTTGTGCTTACTATTAGTAGAAACTTTCATTTCCAATCCGATGCTTAATTCACTAACAATAATGAGTCTTATTGTGTAGCGGAAATTTCGTTTTCCAAATAAAAAGACACACAAATCGTGAACAGGAAACGTTCTTATTCCACTGGACCGGTGTCACAGGAGGGTTATCTATACTGACGAAAAACGAACGAACGAGAGCTTTCGTGCTATCGGCACGTTTAATACAACGCGATAGAGTCGTAGCTCGCGCAGCATCGCTCCGAATCTTAGTTTTTCGCCTATCTCACTCAGCTATTACAACATCCTCCAGTTTTCTCGGGAGCTATAGGCTGGATGAGCTGAAATCAAGGGGATATGTACAAAGGTTCCACTCGAGAGAGCCACGTACAGGAACTTCGCCTCCTCTCAGAATACAATAGAATCTTAGTTTTTCGTTAAATAGAGTGACCCCGCAGTAGGCGACATTGACCGACGCGACGCGACGTGAGGAAGACGACGGTAGTCACGTCTGACGCGACGTGAACGAATTTCTCCTTACACGATGTGACTACTAATTGCACATACAGCTGGGAACACCCAAATATTCCGAAAAACTTTTTTCCGAATTTGATAACACCGAATATGTAATTTACGAAATATTGCAATACCGATTTTTTAAAATATCGAATTATAAAAATTACGATAATTATAATTTCGAATATTATAATCACGAATATTGTTATTACGATTGTTAAATATACGAACGTTAAAAAATACGAATACTTTAATATACGAAAAATAAAATACCTATTTATTAAAATCACGAAAAATTAAAATCCCGATCGGAAATATGATAATTCGTGATTTTGACAAAAATTCATCATATAATATGCCATTTATTTCCAAACTAAAGTGACTTAATTATTAATTTTATATAGTTTTACATTTTACAATTTAACATTCTATATCAAAATTTTATCAATTATATTAAATTCACTATGATGCATTATTAATTATTAACTTTACTAAATTGATTACATTTCTATAACTAAGTATACATTATTTATTAATTTAACCAATTAATATCAGTACTTACTCTATTTTTATTACATTATTAATTTAAATTAAGATAATTTCATTATTAATTTTACTAAATTGATTACATTTGACAAAAATACATAAACGTCTTTAAAACTTCAGAACCAAAACCAAAAGATAGGTGCGACGACGAGCAAAGCGAGGAGGAGCGTGTTAGGTGCACATAGATATCGAAAAACAAAGCGGAGCGCAGCGAAGCGGAGCGGAGCGTTTCAAATATAGAGTAAAATTTTTGTTATACAGTAAAATATTTGTAGTATTTGTTGTTAAGTTACAGAACAAAGCCAATATAATATAAATATAATATAATACAATTGGTCGGATTTTTACAGTGGTTAACCTTAAAAAGTTTAGGACCCAAACCTAAAGATAGGTGCGACGACGAGCAAAGCGAGGAGGAGCGTGTTAGGTGCACATAGATATCGAAAAACAAAGCGGAGCGCAGCGAAGCGGAGCGGAGCGTTTCAAATATAGAGTAAAATTTTTGTTATACAGTAAAATATTTGTTGTATTTGTTGTTAAGTTACAGAACAAAGCCAATATAATATAAATATAATATAATACAATTGCTCGGATTTTTACGGTGGTTAACCTTAAAAAGCTTAGGACCCAAACCTAAAGATAGGTGCGACGACGAGCAAAGCGAGGAGGAGCGTGTTAGGTGCACATAGATATCGAAAAACAAAGCGGAGCGCAGCGAAGCGGAGCGGAGCGTTTCATATAATACAGCTTAAAAAATATTGTTTGTATACGGATTATGCTGTTAATAACCATACTCGTACAATTCCTAATATATGACTATTTCTTGTTCACTAAAAACATTCGGGAATTTGTATTTTCGGAATATTAAAAATTCGGAATTCGTAATTTTAACAATTCGATATAATAAATAATCGCACTTTTGAAACATCGAAATAATAATATTCGGAAATATGACTTTCGTCATTTTAATTAATCTGTGGTATGAAATTTCGTTTATTATACTATTCGTGATTTTCGCTATTCGGAAACTTAAAATTCGGGATTGTGAATTATTCGGAACTATGAAATTCGTAATTATGAAAATCGTTATTTTCATATTCGTAAAAAAGTTATTCGAAATTCTGTAGTGTACCCCATACAGCTTTATCAATCTGGAGCGTGGCGTAGCGTGAACTTGTACTGTATAAAATTATACTCATAAATATCATCATGATCATGAGCCGACCACTACTAGACATAATTCACTCAAGAGCAAATGAAAAAGTTCTAGTGACATAATTATTGAACGTCAATGGCAGGTCGAACTTTTTATTTCATGTGATTTTGATAATTATGTAGGTCTCTCCCAAGGACCGCCACGACATCGACAGTACGTCCTTGGACTTCAAATAACTTCCTAAATACATAAAATATATATCATTATTTTAGGTATATAAGTATAAATACATGTAAGTTTAAAGACTTAGTTTGTAGGGACTTATATAATAATAATAACTAAATAATTATTTTAATTTTTCCTTTAATTTTCTTTAGTACACATTGACCCCTCTTTAATCAAAATATCCTTCCACCCTAAGGTTGTCTTGAAAAAATCGCTTTAAGCGATAAGACCGCCATTTTTGTACATAGTTTATAGTATTTAAGTTATGTAAGTTTCTTTTATGTGTGTGTGTACAAATAAAGAATATTCTATCTATCTATCTATCAATAGACAGCGTATGTAATAGGATTACAACGAGTAACGGCTGATTAAAACGGAAATTGACATAATTATATTACCATTATCTATATTACTTACTAGACTTATCGTAAGGCCCTGTTCCTTGTACGAGTATAGATGTCATACCGAGTGGACAGGGCTCCAATACTGCATAATATTTAAAGCACTGATGTAAGTACCATTCGGTCGTTGAACACAATATTAATAAATAATAAACTTTGTAAATAATGTATACGTACCTGCCTTAATTAAATTCGAGCCCGAGCTTTCAGCCAATATATTGTTTGGCCAACGCTGAAATTCAGTTAATGCCTCCATTGGCTTATTAATTCAATCAAAGAATTCTAGTCATTCAGCGCAATGATGTTTATGTTGATCGTTGAAACGTGAATAGAACTATGGAGACTGAATGTTATGGTGAAATAAATTATATTTCAATGTATCATGTTTTGAAAATTGAAAATGCAGTCAGTCAGTAGTCGTACTATAATAAAGTTATATAATAAATAACCTTTCAAATATGTACATGAATATATTATACACTCACGACACAACTACTCACGAGCAACGAAAAGACACCATACCCCCCAGAGAATAGAATAGATAGAATAATATGCAACGACAGTGGTAGGTGGAACTTTTTCAATGCCCGTAAGTTTATTTTATTCAGTTTTTTTATTAGATAGGTAGGTACCTATATTATTACATTCGTTTATGTTTCAAATTATGAAGGTAAGTATTGTATATTTTCGCTAACCCGATAGCATGCTCATTATAAACCATTAGTTCTCGTGGAAAGGCCGGGGTGGCTACATTTGGTAGCGGGACTTTCGCCATAGCTCAGGAATAGATTTATGCACACCAGACTAGACTTTAATCAATAGAAAGGACAGTGTAGAAGCTTGCCAATACATAAGTCGGTATTGTAATGTAGTATAGAAATAGTATAGAAAGAGAATTTAAATTAAAGCAAAAACTGTGGTTTCGTAGGATAGACTATGGTAGTTTCCAAGGTATGAAAATCTAAACTCTATTTGAGCATGAAAGAATAGCAGACTCTATTTTTTGTCCTTTAATTACTCGTAACTTTGATTAACTTTACAGTTTCTCTCCAGAGCCTGACTTATTTTTCCCCAAGTATTTGTCAACCTCTGTTTTGGGTTTTCAATTATTGGCTTCAACTTGAGTGCGCTATGTGTGACACTTCCGCCACTGCAGTTGTTCACACTGTGCCGCCAGGGAGACACTGTCCAACATTAGTCCTTATACAGTGTCAATTAACCAGGGCATACGTTTCTACCTGCAGTCACGTTATCCTGACCACTTTCTTTTCGTCAATCGTTTGGTCTCACCGCCTATTGTCTTCCTCAGGACAGTTTATATCCAGGCTGTCACGCCACCAGCCCATCAGTCATATCCTGGCAGGCGACACGGTGGATCGTAATTAAAAAATAATAAATTCGATTTTTAATTTAAAAATGTGTAATTTGGTGTTTACAGTGCTGTATGTGGCCGCGTTTGTGGCGCTGGTGAAGTGTGGCAGTGTCGAGAGCAGGGATTTTGGAAGCGATGGTTCGTTGTTTTGGGATTTTCTGAAAAGCTCTTTCAACTTTGTTGCTCACGAGTGGGTAGGGATAGGGATCCTATGGACTTGCTCCTCGCTCATCCCATAATTGACTTCTTTCAACACGGTTGCTAATTATTGAAATGGGCTCTAGCTAATATTGTCATTCCTGTAATGTGTCGTAGTTTTATGAATAATTTTCCTACTCGATGATTCCAATGTTCAGTTCACAAATACAAATATGCCGTAGAGTCATAGGTCCGATATACAGAGGTCCCTGCGGCGCCCAAAACTCATTTTCATGAATTTCGAAATAGCTTCCGAAATAACAGCGTCCCTGGGCTTGATACCGAATAAAACAATAGTACATAAATAAGAGGGTAAAAATGGTTACAAGACAAGTAATAAATACATTATGGACAAGGCAAGAAGAGCCCGCTTCTTTCTATCGGAATAATTAGTTTTTGGGCCAGTAAATTGATTATTTATTTATGCTCGTAATATAATATGGTTAACGTTATTGTTTGGCCGAATGCAATTATTAATGTCACATACATATAATATCTAATGAACTACTTAATTAATTTTTCGCTTAATTACGCCATACTACTATGGTTGTTAATAAACGGCATTCAAATTAAAGCCATAAACATATATGACGGTCGAATGGCGTAGTGGTTAGTGGCCCTGACTGCTACGCCGAAGGTCCCGGGTTCGATTCCCGGCTGGGGCAGATATTTGTTCAAAGACAAATATTTGTACTCGGGTCTTGGGTGTTGATATTTATAATTAATATGTATCTATCTATGTATTTGTGTAGATATATCAGCTGTCCGATACCCATAACACAGGCTCTGCCTAGCTTGGGGTCGGATGGCCGTGTGTGAAGATGTCCCCACATATTATTATTATTATTATTATTTTTATTTTTTCTATTTATTGACCAAAAACTTGAATCATAAAAGTTGGAATAGAATAAATATACTTACAATTTTCTTATCATAAATTTCATCATCTAATATCATTCATTGCTGGGCTATTGGGCCCTTATATTACAATACAATACTTGATCATCCTCGCCGAGCCTCATCTAGCCACAACCATGCAAATTTAGGTAGGTATTTTATTTACTTAAAATAATTTATTTTATACAAATCCTGCCACAAATAAGGCCAGTAATTCGAAACATAAAACGGGATAGGAAGTCCTGCTAATTGGATATCAAATTCTATGTTCGATTTGAATGACAATTACGATCATTAACGAAGTAATGTAATTTTATATTATTAGAAACATTAGCGGGAATAATAATAGTGCGGATTTGTTATTTTACACAAGTATTTAGATAGTTACACTCACGGCAATGAAATAGTTCCACTCACAAAAAGCCGACACCAAACATTTTTTCAAACATTTCATTAAAAATTTGATTAATATTTTTTTTTTAGTTGGTAATATCCTGATTCTCTGTTAAATGTACTTCAATGATGCAGAAGGCGTCATAAAGCTAGCTTTTCCGTTTAGGAGTAATTCAGTGTTTTTCTCAGTGGAACCTTTTCATTGCCCGTGACTGTATTAACTTTAGTTGATTTAAATTTACTCCTGTTATGTGCTAAAACAAGTATTACACTTAGGGTGGCTTGCATAACAAAGTTAATCAAAATTAAATAGTTTTTCTCTTGCTCTGACACTATAATGTCAGAGCAAGAGGTCATAGATTTAATTTTGATTAACTTTGTTGTGCAAGCCACCCTTAATATAAAATAATATTATTCTTTTAAGTTAGACGGGGCGTTGCTAAAGTGGTTTTGTGACCAGCAAACGTGACTCTAGTGACTTTCAGGAGAATTTGCAACAGCACCCTCCAAGCTCTTGGGATTGTGTTTTAATTTTAACATACTTAGGTACTTTCCGGGATAAAAAGTAAGGTTAACAAACAAAAATCTTTCCTGTTTATAATATTATTAGACCGTACTTTATTAGTGAATAAATCCCACTAATAATATTATAGAAACGAAAATTTGTGAGTGAGTGTATGTTTGATACTTCTTCATGTCAAAATGGCTGAACCGATTTTAACGAAATTTGGTGTGGAGTTAGCTGACACCCTGGATCAACATATAGGCTAGGCTTTTTATCCCTGTATTCCCACGGGAAAACTTTTTAAGGCGAAGCGAAGCGCGCGGGAACTGCTTGTAATAAATAATTATATGTGTTCAAAATAAATGTACTTATTATCTTTCTTTCTTTCTTTCTAATGTTCCAGAGTCGAGCGTTGCCGTCGTCGGCCGTACGTTCGGGCACAACGCGCTCAAGCGGCTCTCCTTCATCTTCCTGCCGGTGATGTTCACTCTGGGGGTCATCTCCACGCTCCTCATGGCGCTGGCCGTCATCTCCGTGAAGAACCTGGCCATCGGGGTCATGCTGCTCATTGTGGCCGTCAGCCAGGTATGAACCACTTCTTCATAGCCCATATTACTACTACCCTCATCATCGGCCAATAATCATAGGCCTCTCCCAAGCGCCACAACACTTGGTCCTCGGCCTTCCTTATCAAGCCACTACCGCCTACCTGCCTAAGGACGTCGGTCCAGCGGGCATATTTGCATTAGGAATACGCACACTTGAGGATTATAACATCTACTGCCTCAGATGGCTGATCGCAATGATATTGGCCGCAGTGGGCCAAATTACGCGAAGAAGAAAACTCCTTACCTGTATTGTATTAGGCTTTTGGAGTTGCTATCATCATATATTATGATGTAGAGTGCTCTATCAAGTCAGTAACTGTGTTGAGACATTATTATTATTAAATTGATACGCTCTGGTTCTGTCCATCAAATTGGCATGAGACATTTTGTGAGTAGCTCTGATCTGCTCTGATGGATATTTGATTTGTCAGACAACAACGACATGCACTAGTAACACCACACGTTATCTGAACCGGATTTTCTAGTGACCAGTGGTGGATTTTAGTTCCGAAAGCCTCAGTTCACATCCCACCGATTCAACTTTTCTTGGAAAATATAGTTGTAAAGGTAGGAACGTTTTTTATGCTGTGAAACAAGACTGGCCATACATTTTTGAGATATTATGAAAATTAAGGTTTTGGGTCCGGTGGCCTCTTTTTAATGCAAAACTATTACCAAACTTAACTTTAATCAGGTGCGAGGATTTGTAATGTTATTGTTTTAATGGACTTCTTAATCAATTATCTAAGTGGAACTTTTTAGCTAACAATGCCTTATAAATTACTACTTATACATATGTATGTAAGTACTTAGGAGTTTTATTCTAGCACGATATTGATTTATGTTAACTTTACTCAACAGTTAAAAAAGAACGAAGTATGAAAATAATAAAAAATAGCACCGCTCACGGCGCTCAGAGTGAAATCGAAAGGAGCCATTACGGAAACTTTTTACATATTTCTACATCTACCATCTGTATTTAAATACATAGTATATCTTGCGTAGATTAAATACACGAACAAGATGGTATGCCACATACAATAACCAAAGCAAAAAAACTGTTCGCATTTCGTTTCCTGTACGTTTTGAAAACTATAAAAGTTTACGTTTTCTTCTGTCATCTGCAAACATTTCTGTCAAAAGTTACACGATAGTTTCCGCTAGAGGCGCCACTTTGTATGCGAGAAAACGTAAACTTGTATAGTTTCCGACAATCTAACAAACCTGTACTAGACCCTCTGTCAAACCGTTTTAAGTTCAACGTAATGACAACCATTGTACCTACCATCTACCAATAAATAAAGTCACAATTTTTCTAACCGAACTAATCCTAACTATATAATATTTTAAATGCGAAAGTAACTGTGTCTGTCTGTCTGTCTGTCTGTCTGTCTGTCTGTCTGTTACTCTTTCACGCCAAAACTACTGAACGGATTTGAATGAAATTTGGTATACATACGGTCTAGACCCTGGGACAGAACATAGGCTACTTTTTATCCCGGAATTCCCACGGGAAAACTTTTTAAGGCGAAGCGAAGCGCGCGGGAACAGCTAGTTCAAAATAAGAGCTCAGTGGTAGAAGTAGATTGTAATTAGTCGAGACGTTTCTTTTGCACTGACACTCCATCTAGTCCGTTTTAAAATAACGTGGATATCTTGTAACCAACCGAAGCACGCTCGCATCCGATACGATGTGGGGAATTAATTTAAATATTAATGTACCGCGAACAGGCGTGAAGCGTGTGGGACGCCCTCCAGCCCACACTTGCCGTACCGATACACAGACACTGTGGTTGGATGAGGAAGGTTGAGGATATAACATGGCGTTTAAACTACTTTAAACGCTCTCTGCAACATGATAGTATGTATATCCAGTAGAGGACCTAATACCTACATAATTATATTTTATGCTTAATACTGTGTAATAAACTACACATTATTATAACATACCTACATATAGCATGGTATATATAAGCCTGAAACTGAAACCAGAATTTGAAAATTCGCGAAAAAAAAATATCATTTTCCATAGAAACTTTGTTGGTCACGTGACTTTTTACTATAGAAAATTAATTTTTTTTTTCGCGAATTTCCAAATTCTGATTTCAGTTTCGGGCTTAGATATACCATGCTGCACATGTAGGTTTCGGCTTAGTATACCAATTTTGCAACACCCTGTATACTATCGAACTAACGAGTGAAATCAGAATATAAGACTTACCTAATCGGCGCTCCAAAACTTTGTTTTTCGCCATATAGAGTGACCCCCTGCTATGATGTCTTATCTATAGAGGGTATCTATTGTTAAGGAGGATCAGCACTGTTCAACAGGTTTCTATCAGATTTTAGTTCTCATAATTGATAGCGAGAAAATGATATTTATTATTGATATTGTATTATTGTATACTTCCATAATAGGCACTAGACCAGTCGGCTAAAATTCCCGCATGTTTGGATTCCATCAGTTACAGGCTACAGCGATTCCACATCGATATTCTGGATTCTTCGTATTCCTGATTCGTACAGTCGAGAACATGCGAATATGATTTATTTAGTAATTATGTTGCAGAACTAAGCAATGTAGATTTCGTATGGTACCTACTGGTAAACAGGTACTGAACAAGGATGAAATCGAAAGCAAGCCAATTACTTATATTCACATTGCTAATATTGTACTCGATTGTAGTACGAATTAAAACGAAATGTAAACTACAAAGCAAATCCAAAACTTATGTTGTATTTGGCATTTATTTTTAGTCAATAGCGCATTTTTATGAGAAATATCATCGTAGTTTCGTTGAATTATCTGTCTTGCTATTTTTTGCGTTCATTATAATATAAGTAATTATTATAAATAATTTATATGTAGAAAACGCACAATAATAAACACATTAAATCATTTATTCCGCAGCCGTAAATAAATAGCAGTTAAATAAAGCTATCATGGGTGCTAGTATGTTATCATCTTATCAATCAACACATGAGCAATGTATATATGGATAGTAAAATACATATAATATACCTCGTTACTTACATAATAATGCGATCAGCTATCACGCACATTTTGTTCTCTGTGGTTTCTTTAACGTTTTCGTGATGATTTTTTTTTACTTCTAACTTTCTAAAAGCTATTAACATTATTTACTTAAATGGAAACATCTGGAAATTTTTGTTTAATAGTTACTGGATTAACTGAAACAATTAATTTCTTATGATATTATTATTTTCTTGAAGATTGATGGGCCGTTCATTATAATAATTAAGTTTAGAAACAACGACGACCGAATGTAGAGCAGTTTGTAAAAATATTGACGTAAACCAAGAAGAGAACCCAACAAAAAGATGGTAAGTTTAACGCGGCTGTGTTTCTGTGTGTGTGAATCTGTTTGCAGTAGTAAACAACAGAATCAATTTTCTATTTGTTTTTTATTGGTCAGAGGTAACGTTACCCCATATGTTCTTAGCCATATTTTATCATAATCGACCCGTACTGAAGTCATGCAAATCTTTGTCAAGGATTTTTAACGGTGTTTAGGTAATGTATATTGTGAGTTTGTGAGTAAATTGAAAAAGTGTTATTGTGAGCTGAAAGCTTGAATCACATGACGCACTAAGTTATTATGCAGAAGCAATTTGTTGGAATTTTAAATTGCGATACTTATTGATGCGAGCCACTGTATTTGATTTACGCCTCAATTAATCTTTGGGAGATCAATTAATCGTTGATCTATATCTGTATTTCTATTGAATGTTTGGACAAATTGGTAAACTAGTGCATATTGCAAACATTTTCATCTAAAACCTAAACATACCTAATTTATATGTGGAATGTTCCGTGAAATACTGAACCAATGCTAATTGTGGTTTTCAGTGATGTTGACGAGCGCATTTGCTATCATAACATATCTAACTATTATTATTAATCCAACAGTTGGTTTAGAATGAGGTAGATTTGGATTTTAAAAGGGTAATTCGATATCCCGTTTCATAAGTTTCCTTTTTTGGGAACTTTCAAACATGCGATTTTCTTATTCTTCGTAGCATGTCAAAGACACACGATAGACTGGTGAAAACATTAGCCAGTCAGGCCTCGTAGCACGGGTCCATCATCGATGTCGATAAACTCGTTTAATTCTGGTTCCACCAATCATAGCGCCGTATTATACGCGATGTAGTGACGTTTATCTATTCGATAACGGACCCGTGGAGCGGGAACGGTCGTCTGTCGGATCAGTTGATACGCCTCGTGAAGGCTCTTTTCGTGCACAACCAAGGATTTATAAATAAATCATAACTCGAGAATACTTTTACACTTTCGGTTAGTAGTTCTAGGACATGTGTCAGAGAGTGCACCACCACTTAAGCTTACTTCGTATCAATGGCAGGAAGAGTTCCATTGGTAGTGTTGGTGCTCTGGTTCCGTGTGCAATCTTTCAGAGTGATTCCAAGTATACCTATATGGTTATGGAATAGCTCACTCTGTGACTTTCAGTTGGTGTGTAGAATCACTGCATACATACACGTTTTGTAGCCGGGCCGAATCTCATCTCTTAAATGACTCTACGCGAGAAACGGCACAAAGGTAGGGAGATATTCGCATCGCGCTCCTTTGACGTTTCTCGCTAAAGTAGAAGGTTGCCTGGAATAAATTGATAAGAATATAGAGATAAAGCCACCCGGTATATTATTCCAATTGTATAATTTTTTAATAAATACGTACTTAATAATATTTTAGTTTTTTAATCAATAAAGTAACATACTTAATACTAAATCTACAATAAGATTCCGGCTCAGATAGGTTTTTTATGCACGTAATTTCAAATTGTCAAGGAATTCACGTTCGTCTTTTTAACCGACTTCGAAAAAAGGAGGAGATCATCAATCGTCTACCTATATTATTATTTTTATGTACCTATGCCCACCAATATCTTTGCCAGTTACGGACCGATTTAGAAAATACTTTTTTGATGTATTCGATTCATGTTTCGACCAAATTGAAAGTTACAGTATTTTTTATCATTATTCCACAGGCAGTATCCAGGCTGTTCGCCGTAGCGCCGGCGCCAGCGCCCCTGGTGTTCCACCCCCGTGCCGAGTTCCTGCCAGCCCCAGCCGTGGCGGCGCCCTGGCCGGCCCCGGGCCCGCTGCTCTCCCCGTGGGGCAGGTCCGACAACGACGCCGTCATCACCGACTAAGGCCGAGTTTCACCATACTCTGTTACATTAAAACAAGGGATTAGATGACACTTAACTATATAACAGGGGTGTTAATGATCAAACAGACTAAGGTGAAACTAGGTCTAAAGCATGGTGATAGGTCGATGCGCTAGTCAATCAAATGCATTTATTCGTATAGTTTAGATTATTAAATTATTGAGTAGGGGAGACCGGGGACAAAAGTAACAGCGGGTCGAAAGTATCAAAGACTCTGTAGACTTCCCCAATAGCCGAAACGTCGCTCGCGACCGTTGGTTGACAGCTTGCACTGCCCCCCGCGCATGCTATCATTTTTCGCACCCGAGCCGCGGTGCAAGTTTGTGTTAGTGAGCATTTCGTGATTTTACACACCAAAAGTAAGTTTTTTGGTGTTTATTCATTTAGTGTTTACGTAGAATTAATATGCCAAGAATCATATGACTATTTGCTCATTGATTCATTATAAGATTGTCTCTAGCATCATATAAATTGTGTTCGAATAACACGTGCTGTTTTAAAGTTATGTCACCTGATATTTCAAAAATGGGGATGGGTACAAAAGTAACAGCTCGCGGCAGGACAAAAGTAACATGTTACTTTGGTAAGTTTGCCATATCACATTGTAAATTTTTATTTTTTGTTGTTTTGATTGGATATTTGTGCCATAATATTGTATATTATAGCACAAATAAAACAACTTCTTATCAGTTAGTCAGTTTAAATGATGGATCTCATTTAAAGTTTATCTTAAGAAGTTTTTTTTTAGTTTTGTCAATAAGTTATAAGTTTTTTTTAGTTTTGATAGTTTTTTAAGAAGTTTTCTTAACTAAATAATTTGATTGATTTTTTTGTTCTTTATTTTGAATCGTATTTATAACATTGGGCAGAATTTATGGGTTGTTACTTTCGACCCATGCCTTGTTACTTTCGCCCTGCCGATGGGGTCGAAAGTAACGATTTCCCTTTTTTTTTTGAGGCTTTAAAATTGCTAAAATTCGCGATGCATTAAGTAAAGTAATAATGGATATTTGTAGACTATATACGAAAGTTTTATGTGACTATATTTATTTTATCGTAAATGTTATTAATAACGAGAAATCAGACAGAAACTACAAACTGTTACTTTTGTCCCCGGTCTCCCCTACTTAGGTTAAGTTTTAAGTTTTTTTTTTGTATTTAATGGTAAGCTCGGTTGAAAAGGCTTCTTTATGATTTGATTGATTTACGTATTTACTCGTATGTAAATTATTTGTGACAGAATCATTCAGGTGCCTTTTTTGTGGACATTGTGTTTTACCACTGTGCAGCTTACCGCATAACAAAGCAAAAGATTTTATATATATGAAACTGTTGTATATTATGGAAAATAAAATTTGGGACATTATTTGCAAAACATTACATTTGTTTAAAGAAAACATTGAACATTTCCCCTAGGTAACAAGGCTTCCAGATTATGAACAAAGAGAATGTCAAAAAGCTATATTTATTCACTATGCACACAAAATAAAATTTAGTATTAAAAATTGAACTAAATTATGCATGAAAAATAAATATATTAAACACTGAGCACGTTGTGTGTCTGCGTGCCATCACATAGTTTATAACCCGTTTAACTTTCACGGCCAGTTAATTATTTTATTTTAAACTTTTACAGTTCCGTCAGTTACTTTTACTTATGTACACGCTTAAAATAGGCGTAATAACGCGTAAAGGCCATCTATTTATAAAGTATATTTTTATTGTCTATATGACTATAGGTAGAGGTACCGACAGGGTGGAAATTTATCATATTTTTTGTAATGGACTAAGTAGCGATTTTTTTTTGCTTTGAACGCCATCGTGTTTAGCAATAATTAATATAATTATGGCGTAGTTAGTAAAAAATATATACGACGACGAATAGAATCTGTCTCCCTGCGATTTCAGGATTTTTCTCGCTGAACAAGCCAAACATTTTATTTATTTTGAATTTTACGTCACAATCTTGTTGAGCAACCAAAAGCAAACTTGTTCCTATAGAATGATACTAAAGAGGTAGGTACGTACTACAACTGGTTCTGTAAAGCAGTCCAAAAATGCAAAAGAACTGGACTTTCTTTTCAATATAGGATGTTAGGTAATATTAATAAAATTACATTATCTAATACAATATGAACTGCCTATTTATGATGATGAGATAGAAAAAAATCATAGTAGGTACCTTGGTACCTATATTCTTTACCTATTTTGTGGTTGATTTTCTATAAAAGAAATAAGTCAATTTAAGAAATGTATAGTCATAACAATTTAATCCTTCAGTAGGCACTTAAGACAGGATTGAGTTACTTATTTTGGAGATTGGTTTACTCGAAGAATGAATAATTCACTAACTAAATGACAATAAAGTGAATTAAATAATAATATGCCCAACAAGCTCAAATAAATTTGATTCAACTTTTAAGTATCTACAATTCTACAGTCAACAAAAAATATAAGTGCATAATTTTATTATTATTGCATATTATGTTTACGGTGACACTTTAATTTGAAACGTCAATGTTGGTGGAGATGTAAAATACGTTTACAATAATAATTTTAAAAAGCTTGTATATGTGTCGCAGGCATCTGGTTGAATCTTCTTTTTGATTGAACCGCTAGCTCGTTCATTGGATGGCGCTACTCAATTGTATGACTAGGCCGAACGTTGATTGTACAAGCGTCACAAAACGTCCAACTAGTTAGCTGACTTAAAATCAGTCAGGTGGTGAATAAAACAAATATGGCGTCTAACAGCAAACAGCTGATACAAAAAGCACCTATATTGTTAGTTTTTTGCAAATAAATTAGCTTGAAACTGCGTTATTTGTGTTAAAATAGTGTGACCACATGGATTATCTATTATTACGCCGCGGGCGGATAGTTTCAAAAAAATTGTGACAGAACTGGATAATTATGAACAACAATATGAAGGTACTTTTATTGTTATTGTTTACACCCTAACCAGACATTACAAAGTTGCTATACTATATACCATTCAACGACTTCGCTGAATGACGTTCAGTCAAGACGTCGAACGTTACAAACGTTACAATCAACGACTTGACGAGTTGTCCTTTAGTCATACAACTGAATAGCGCCATCCAATGAACGGGCTAGTGGTTCAATCAAAAAAGGAGATTAAGCCAGATGCCTGCGACATATGTACCGTGTCCTCCTGTGCCCTCCCCCTTATTTTAACACCTTAGGGGCCGTGCATTAATCACGTGAGGTCGTTTTTCTCACCACCCCTCCCCTCCCCCCTTGGATCACATGTATCTTTTTGGAAGTCTATGTAAAGGCTATTTTTGACTAGAAAAATTAAATCGTTCAAATTTTTTAGCCGTTCAAAATTTTACACGTGACGTGACAAAATTTTACATTTTACACGTAATTAGTACACGTGATGTCTAACGAGACCCCTCCCTCCCCTCTCTTCATGTTTCGTGAGATTTTCGGTGCCCCCTCACCCCCCCCTTTGAGCCTCACGTGATTAATAGACGGCCCCTTTTTGTCAATAAAGATTGAATTTGAATTTGAATTACCTAGTATGAAGATAAATTTAAGCAATAATAATACAACATATCTCTTTTGCTGACTGTACAGCGATGCTCAAGACAGACAGAATCGGTTTACATAAATGATTACGAATCGTGACAAATTCAAATCTTGTGCAAATAAATCGGATCCGATTATAGATTACTAAGACGATTACGCCAGTGTTAGTACCTAACTACCTAAGTACAAATTATTACTATCTGTAATGCTCATATTTTTTATGAACCTCAATGTTTTTTTGAGTTTTGACAAGAAAAAAAATATGAAGCTACTAAAGACCGTACAGTAAATCCATAAATTAAAATGTACGAGTATTATATAAAACTGCCAAATACCGCTCTGAATACCCTTTAAAACTTTTTTTATGGCTACAGTTTTCAGTAAACTACACTCTAGTTTACTGAAAACTAGCTATACCCCGCTTAGCTTGAGCAACGCACACAATAGTGTTTATAAGATGGGGTTCAATTACTCTCAGCGTAAACAACAGGCTATATTAAATTGCCGCGAGCTTCTCTTCGCTTTAAGCTGCGTACAGACCGGCCAAACGAACGCCAACGAACGGGTTTCGTTGATCTTCGTTGCTGCAGTCTGCCCTGTATTATGTATGATAAATATTCGTTGGGCGTTCGTTGGACCGGTCTGTACGCAGCTTTAAACGCTTTCCTCGTAAGTACTTGGTAATACATACGAATGGATTGGATATAGATAGCGCATAAATGTGCAAAATGGAACGAACATGAACACAACACAGCATTATCCTATAGGTATAGTATACTGGGGCGAATCGGATTAGTGTAACGCTTAGATTAACGATATACAAACTAGATATAGTATCAAAAACAAAGCTAAAAACTCTCCGCATTTTTGTTTACTGATAGGTCGCTTCAAGTTCAACCTAATGACAACCATTGTACCAAGGAATAGTTACAATATAACCCCCTTATTCAAAAAAAAAGTTACTGGACGCTTTAGTTATTGAACCGTTTTGTCACTCTCTGTCAAAGAACAATTTGTTAATGTTAAAGAACAATTTGTTCCGTCCAGTAACTTATGAATAAGGGGGTAAATCTATTAATTGAGATAATTTAAAATAAGAGCTCAGTGGTTGATGTGGAGTGATATTTGACGAGACATTTCTTTTGCACTGTTTTTCTGTAGACGAGACATTACTAGCTGTTCCCGCGCGCTTCGCTTCGCCTTAAAAAGTTTTCCCATGGGAATTCCGGGATAAAAAGTAGCCTATGTTCTTTTCCATGGTCTAGACCGTATGTATACCAAATTTCATTCAAATCCGTTCAGTAGTTTTGGCGTGAAAGAGTAACAGACAGACAGACAGACAGACAGACACAGTTACTTTCGCATTTATAATATTAGTTAGGAAGTTAGGATTGCGTCTGCAGCTATACATTACAGTATAATATAGGTACATATAATTGAGGCAGTAAAATCCTAAGTACTCAGTTGGAAGCACTAACTATAAATTATGACATTATAGTAGGACGGGATTCAAATTTAATGGCAGATATTTAAATGTTTAACTACCACATGTAAGGCTTAGGCGGTTATGGGAATGGTGAAAATACGTAGGTAAAACCAATTTAAGTAATTTAAGCCCATTCTAACTTTACGCCAAATTAGGGTTAGAATGTTTTTATCACTTTACTAATACGTTACATTCCCTAACTTAATCGGCTATCTATACTGTTACTATTGTAAAGTATCCGTATATTGATGTATAATTCGAGTTTATTATAAAAGCGACCACCCCAAACAAAAGCTCATGCATGACTTATTGAAAAAATAAGCTGATATTTATTTACTTTTTTATACAATGGACACACAAAAAAATAATCACGCAATATTTTGTTGTTGTTGAAGTAATATTTTTGGTGTTAGTAAACTGTAGCTTTCTTTTTGCTTCTGAAATACGTTTGTTTTTATCCGTTATAAATTAATTCCGCAGTCCTCAGATCCTAATTACTTAATAAGTAAATAAGTAAACATAGTCCGTACTTCCTTTTTTATAACTTCAGGAGGAAGTTAGCTCACATATTATTTTCTTAAGTATATTACATAAAGGTCGTATATGTAACACATTTAAACCAGTTTAAAAAGCAGGCTTCTTGGCATCTCTGGTGAAAGGATGCCTGATGCGCGCTGTTGCTTACAGTGTAGTGATAGTGAAGTAAGGAAACTAAGCTACCGTATACATTTTTTCATGAAACTTTTCTTCAAATAAGAAAAACGTGCATATAATTTTTCCAAAATGACGAAGCATTGATTTATAGGCGTGCTCCAAATTATTTAACTATGGCAGGAGAAAGTTTCAGTGCTCACGCTTCAGGACATAGCACTTAGCTGACGCAGACGTGCTTGTGTGTCACTGACATGCTAAAATTAATAGATTTATCCAATCAAGGTGTCCATCGTAACATTCGCAACATTAAATAGGTACTACTCGATAGCGGATTAATTATACCGTCGTCGTTTCTGCAACATTTTCATTCTGTGGTCCATTCAAAAATACCTATGTAGTTATAGCAGGTAGGTATATCGTGTACAGTCAACGAGATATTACCCCCACTATAAACCATTTTGATACTGAATTACTGACCTAATATGCCTCCTCACAAGGTCAGGTTCAGATCGGGTTTTAAGCTAACTCTTACTCTTAGGGTGGGTTGCACCATTTAACTTTAACTATTACAGACGTCAAATCTCTTGAAGATTGATCTGTATCGCCAAGAGATTTGACGTTTGTAATAGTTAAAGTTAAATGGTGCAACCCACCCTTAATTTTTTTCACATGAAAGTGTATACGCTGGGGGTGGACAGTTCTCTTATTGCTGACTGTACCGTGTACTGCTAAACGTATAGCTAGGTTTAGTTCCGTAAGATCAAGGCTCCTAGATGCGGGTCACGGGAAAAGTGAACTGCGATTTCTAACTGGTTCCTTATTAATCGCTAATCTATGGATGTCTGTGCGTAAGAAAGTTATTGTTAGGTAATATAATTATACGTAATAAATAATGTATGGATGTATTCGTTTGGTCGTTTTATGTTAATTTAATATTGGATAAGATAATTTTTCTCTAATGCTTCAAAAAACAGGCATTTATCCGTATAGTTTTTACGTAAATATCGTTACAGTTCTACCAATGTCCTACTAAAAGATTCAAAACAATTCCAGTGCCGAAATTGCTGAAAACTTAAAATTACCAGTCTTATTTACAAAATTCCAGTGACCTTAGGGCTCGTCAAAATTCTATTTGAGTTTTATTGATGAAACTTAGAAATTTCCAAAAACAAAAGACTAAAATTGTAATCCTCAAATAGATGCCTGTATTATTCCAAAATAGTTTGATAACAAATTCCAATTAGTTACATTCCTTTGGCTTCTTTAATCATCCCTCTTAATATTAAGCTCTGTGATATGGAGATGATGATATTGCCCGTAAAATGGCAATAGGCCCGCCCCCTATTACATTGGGACTAACATAACACTCTGGCGAAAAGTGGGTGCAGCAATGCACCTCTGCCTACCCCGCAAGGGAGTACATTAGTACAAGGCGTGAGTGCGTGTGTGTGTGATATTACATAATAATCATACAGGGTGGATTCACCTGCTAACAAGAATATCGATAAAATGTAAAATTCCACTCAGTAAGTAGAGAGCGGAAAACACATGGGGCAGGAAATTTATCATATCATCATCCGTTTCAGCTACAGAAAATTATTGTGAAGAGTATCAATACATTTTGAAATCATAAAAATATGTTTTTTATGATTTCAAGATTGTATTTCCACAATATTTACTAATAAAATGATCCTTTTTACAAAATCTTTCTTTATTCCAATAAAATGATTCCATTGGGGCAACTATAACTAGCCATAGTCTCTTTTTCTTCATTTTCTACTTCTCAAATAGTGAAATAAATAATGACGAATATAATCAGTTTCACTTTTGTTTCAACTGAATGGCGAAAGTGCAACTTTGTCGCCTCTTTAGTGAAGTTAATTCGCACGTTTTATATTACCTAACACTACATAAGATCTACGTTGCAAGATTTTCTTACCGTGGGATACAAAGTTTCACTTACATTTAACAAATGGCCATGTGTGGGAGGAGTCCCTATCTATTATACAGTGGTCGCCGCTCTACATAAATGATGTTATTCAGATAGACACAAATTATGTTGTTAAGAAAATCATACAGCGCTAATTTTTCACACATAGTGCCAATACTATAAAATGTTTTGTGTGTCTTTTTTGTTTATTAATAGGAAATTAGATAGTTTTTTTTTAAACGTTTTGCCTAAATTAAATAATTATGTCGATATGTCTAAGGTGGCGATGCGATGGCGCCCACTGTGGTGCAATATGCGATTTCAGGTTCTTATATGGAATTTCAAAGTATGAAAAAGTCCTAGTGCTTATTTCTCAAGCAGGGTCAACCTTATTTTAAATTCATTAGAAATGCTCATGAACCGATATTCATTACTAAAAAGAAAACTTTTGGTTTACGCAAACTTGTGAAGGTAGACGTAGAGTGACAACATAACCGACAATTTAACTATTCTGCGTCATTCCATTCATTTCACTGTGTACAATTGTACTAAACCACTCATCATCCGAGCTAAGTATCATAGCTCTTCATCAGATGATGGATGGACATCTACTCTTTGCCATCTGTTAATGGACCGTCACGAACAAAGCAAAAGAGTTAAAAACAAAATACGCGGATCAACAACACGAGTCCAAAACGCGCTGATTCAATGACGTGACTTCAGCCGCATCGTCAAGCGTCCTCCGTCCTTGTCTGTTCACTGCCAAAAACCGCAATGGCGAATAATCGAGTGGCAACATTGTGCCGGGCCGGTACCACCACTGATAGCTACACCAGTTAATCCAGTTGCGGCATCAGAAAGGCCGCACACCTGTGCATTTGTTTAGTGAACGCCAGAATGGATGCCCGCGCAACTGTCTTGTGCCTCGCCATGTTCGCCGCGCTCGCGGCCGCTTCGCCGGAAACGGTGGATTCGAAATTGGAACACGTTGGGAGCAAACCGAAAAAGTTACACCTCCAAGAAGGATTTTACGTCGAAGTGCCGAAAGAGAGCAACGCTACCGGGAAACTGCTGTCGTTCGGAGTCGAACTGAACAAGGACCATGACGAGGGTGAGTTCGCTTTTGTTTTGTTAATTAATATTATGTCATGTTCTGAATGTATCTAATAAAGTGATTTGGGAACTTAAGACCCATAGTCTACCCATCTCTGAAAGACAGGTTTATATTAACCGTAAAACTGTGAAATCTAACCTCAGGCTTAAAAGTTATTTTTAGATTTTAAAGTAAGTAATAATTATGTAATTATAGCATGAAATTTAAATTCGCATTGCAGAATAACCTACCAACCTCAGCTAAGTAGCAATTTTGCAAGCTATAAAATTAAAAATTCATTATTTAAAAAAAACTGCCATTCGTCTTAGCTTAGATGGAAAGTTTTTGACTTTGTTTTGCATAAATCTTCCCAGCGGTTCCATTTAACGTTCTATCAGTTTTCAAAATAATAGGGCCATAAAAAAAGCTATTTTATTTCAATATAGGCACCGCATGTTCTCATCGTGTAGGTGACAAACACAAGATAGGCTTGAGTTTATCATAGGTGAAAAGATTGGTCGGTCAGATTAGTTTCAGGCGCTGCGTGCCCAGGGTGCAACGACCAGTTGATACGTCACTAGGGGTGGCTCTTTTCATGAATATTAAGCCCGCTCCATACTCTGTACGAGACCGAACTACGGTGACCACCATGTCTCGGGTCTCGATAAAAATATTATTCACTATAGCTGTTCCCGCTCGCTTCGCTTTGCCTTAAAAAGATTTCCCGTGGGAATTCCGGGATAAAAAGTAGCCTATGTTCTTTCCCAGGGTCTAGACCGTCTGTATACCAAATTTCATTCAAATACATTCAGTAGTTTTACCGTGAAAGAGTAACAGACAGACAGACAGACAGACACAGTTACTTTCGCATTTATAATATTAGTTAGGAAGTTAGGATTAGGATAGTTAGGATTAGCATAGTTAGGATTAAAACTGTCGTTGTCGCTGCGTCCCGCGTAGCTTTGACGAGAGTCTAAAGCGTACGACCGAATGGCGTAGTGGTTAGTGACCCTGACTACTGAGCCGATGGTCCCGGGTTCGATTCCCGGCCGGGGCAGATATTTGTTTAAACACAGATATTTGTTCTCGGGTCTTGGATGTGCCCGTAAAATGGCAATAGGCCCGCCCCGTATTACATTGGGACTAACATACACTCTAGCGAAAAGTGGGTGCAGCAATGCACCTCTGCCTACCCCGCAAGGGAGTACATTAGTACAAGGCGTGAGTGCGTGTTTTTTTTTTATTTTTATTTTTTTTCTAAAGCGTACTTAATTTAATTAATATTGTGGTTTTAAACGCGGATTTGATAACAATTATTGCATCAGTGATTTTCAAATTCACTCACGAGCAATAATATAGTTCCACTAACAAATTCAATATTGCTGACGGCGCGGCGTCATTAAACTAGCCTTTTTCTGTTTACCTAGTGATTTTCATAGTAAGGCCATATTCATGAATCAAAATTTGTTTATAGAATACTTTGTCACTTAAGTGTGAAACAATTTAACTCGCTACTTACTAAGTTTAAATCACTTATTACTATAATTATTATAGTTATATAACCAATAAAAAATAGTCCTGATTATCATTACTTGGATGATAATTCTGGGCTTTCACTGAGCAAAATTTAAATTACACGTGACTGCTGAAGTTACTCGATTTTATTCCGAGATTGCTTACACTTACTTTCAAAAATGTCTCTAAGGTTATTTATTAGTGCATTGAAGTAACTCACGCGTGTCTACTCAAACGGGGCTTCGCTTGGCCCCGTAAGCGATCACCCTGTATGTTTACATAATTCATGTGCATACGTATATAATGTACGATAATTATGCCGGTTAATTGTGGGGACGTTTCAAAGTTACACGTAGTAACTAAGTAATGGATAGGTACATACAATACCCTCTATGGTTACACACGCTTTGTGATTTTTGAGCCCGAATGCAATAGCTATTAAAAATTCCATCCATCATTTGGGAACCCGAAGGCTCAAAGGGTGAACTCTTTCAGTGAACAGCCTGAATGCAGGTCAATTAACACACCGGTCATAAAGCTGATAAAATAGAATTTACTAATAAAATGATAATTTCGTAGTATATACATTCTTGATTGAATGAAATAAAAACATCGGTGTATGCAGTTACGGGATGAAGCATTGTATGTTGATAAATACGCATTATACGGGCTGACAATGGATTGAATGGTTTTATTATTTACCTACATTATGTTCAAAACGTATTTTGCCGAACTAAAAGAGAGCGGTTGTTAACATTTTGACGTGTGTATGTGTGCGTATGTACATAATTACATATGTATGTATGTTTTGGCCATAGAGCTTCGATGCATGGACTGACTGACGCTAATTTAGGCATTCGTAAGACTACCCTTTGCTAGTGGTTGACAATTAAGTACCGTAAGTTTAGCTAGTATTTATTTAAGTATGCAGACTCAAAAGGACCCTTTCACGCATAAAACAGTATAATTATTTATAGAAAACAAGTAGGTAGGTGAGTAATCTATTTTAATATACATGCGATTAACAACATCAACAAAATTAATCTATTTAATAACACAGCCGTGCATCGTAAAAGAAAGCAATTGATGAAATTGATATCATGCAGCGATGTTGTTAGTTTAATGTCTTTTTAATTACTGTGCGTTTTATTACCACCAGCATAGTGGAAACTTGTGTATCTACCTACCAATCAAAATGCACTCAACAATGTTTACTGAAGTGCTCTACTTCATCATCCCTTATTTATGCATCACCATCATCTCCCAATGACACTTTCTCTCATTTTAAGTGCAACGTCTGATAGTTCGTTTTTAGCAGTTGTATGGTGTTGGTGGCAATTGTGTAACATACTCGTAGCATGATTTTATGTCGTCATAAACTTTAATCATCCAAAATGGATTATGACTGATTGTATACATTTTTTAGGTCATTCTAAGCATAAAACGCCTAATGAAGAAGCTATAGGGAAAAAAATAACATCGTTGAATTAAATTGATTGCTGTTTAGTTTCTGTTTTGTAATTCAACTTTCATTTCGTGTCTGTCCAAACCGCTTAATTCCTCTCAGACAGTTACAAAACCTTCTTCTTCTTAGCGTGTCAGTGAAAAACATTAGACCTGATTTAGGATTTGTCACCGTGGTGTATAGTATAGCGTCAGTCGCTGACCACCTATGATGCGACGGATGTATAAAATTACAGTTGACACGTCACTCTGGTTTTGCACCCCGTTAAGAAACCTCAATAATTACCCTTTTCAAATTCCAGGGCGAGGCAAGCAGAAGAAGTTGCTGCAGCGGATCCTGCCGATGTTCATCATGCCGTTCCTGATCCAGTCGGCCATCATCCCCATGTTCCTGGGCATGCTCAAGTTCATGCTGTTCAAGTCCCTGATGGTGGGCAAGCTGGCCCTCAGCCTCGTCATCCTCAACGCTTTCAAAAACCACAACTCCGTGAAGGGAAGAGAACGAGAGGACATCGCCAGCGTCCACTACGGATACAACAACAACGGCATGGAAGAATATGGCGCATATGTTAACTAGTCGACATTATTTTTAGTATCTTTATAAGTAAGGTAGGACAAGATAAAGTAAAATATCTAATTTGTAGAGCAATTATGAACATCGCGTGCTAAAACGAAATGAATCACTGTACAAATAATTGGTTTTCTATGATGAATGAGAGAGCGATCTCTCGGTCGCTTTTAGGCTTTGCAATTTGTGTATCGATCTGTCACGGATCGCGTGTAACATTTGAAACGCGTTACATTGCATAAGCTTGTTTTTATATAACGCAGAGCTAGCATTCGAATTCCAGAAACATATCGAATATCTGGTTGTTATCATTCAATAATTAGTATGTGGAGAAAAAGTGTGGCGGTCGGCGGTGGTCTTTATTGAGGCGAGACGCACGCGCGGCGTGAAAGTCGCCGACTGCAGGTAATGCATTCAATCTGACCAGAGGCGCCTAATTCTGATAAACTGAACCACAGAGTAATAATAACTAGTAACTGAACGAGCAAGGCCATGAGCACGCTTTGCTGCTCCGAACAGAAAAAAGAGTACCTAACACTATTGACAACGTACAACTTGATTCGTTTTTTAAAACGGTTCTTGTTGACGGAACTGGCGAAGAATAAATAACAGAACTCCGCTATCCAGAATAAGGGCCGTGCTCCATTTATTGGCAACAAAATAGTGGTTGTGGTCGTGTAGCTTTCTTGTGACAAAAAATACAATTAAAAGTGACAGTTCCAGTAACAGTAAACTTAGCTAACGCTAAGACTGTCGGTGCTAACATTTTGGTTAAAGCTGTAGGTACTTTCACCAGTAGCATTTTGGTTCTCAAGCGAATAGTTAAGTTCGTATATTGCGATATAAAAATGCAACGTTATAATCAATAAAGATTAATGGTTGAGTGAGCTAGTTTCTGTAGGCGCGTAGGTAGAGACTAGAGATATAGATCTTAACTATAACATAAATGTAATTTGATGGGTTTTGTAAAACTGTCGGGAGAAACATGTCTAATATATTTAAATTCATTAATGGATATTTTATACGAAAAATGCTGCGAGGCTTGAGACCTACTTTGAACTGTTTTGTAAGAATTTTACCTTTCCTTTCGAAAGTGAAAATCTGTGGACTCTGATTTTATTGCTAACCGTACCTCTGATATCCAGGGACTTAACACTATAAATTACTTGAGAAACTTTATACTGCGCTGTGAAAAATCATTTATTTTCTAAGGCCATAAATAGCCTTTCACTTAGGATACCTAATGTTATGATATGAAGCGATATAAAGTGGTGCAATTTCTATGATACCCGACTTAAGCCGACTAAAGTGAAATCCAATAATTATAGGAATGCTTATAAATAGGTACACGTAATGAACTTATATTTTATTACACTCACTAGCAGGTACTTTAACTGGTTTCAAAACTGACGTCACGTTAAGCTCAACTTAAGTATGACAGATGATAATAATAACGGCGTTGTGCTCGACTTACTTACTGAGCAGGACTTAAGTTCATGTTTATTAGGTAGATTTTCTCAAATGTGACTCACATGATGTTAAAAACATTTCTAAATTTTACTTTTATTATTGTGTTATTACTATTTATGATTGTTGCAAAGGCTAAACAGTTGATCCTTTCTTGTCCTTCCTGTACAGAATATTAGTTGCCAAAAGTACTAGTTTGTAACTTAGCTTTTAGTGTAAAATTCTTAACTTATTCTATTATTTATTGAAAGAATCAATTATGACATTCATAATTGGTTATGTTAATAATTTATTTATGACGTATTAAATTATTACCGAACTTTACTCTTGTATTATTTCCCCTCTTCATTGAATTTTACTTCTGCATAATCATAAGTCCATAACTCAAACATCAGTACCAATAACTCTTCAAGGTTTTCAGTTTACAAAGTTTGTGCAAACTTGCTTAACGACATCGGCAGCGTTTATCTTGAGATATTTCCGACTGAAGCTGCAAAAATATTTTTATTACCTACCTGTGGCTTACATGAATGAATTTTATACACAAGTTCAACATACCCGTTATTACTAAGTTACTAACTACCTACCATGAACCTAATGACGTAAGTACCATAATTTGATTTTGACCCAATTATTACATTCGAAAGTTCGCGTGAATTTCTGAATGACGCGACCGGCTTTTATTCGTAAAAATACAATTTTTATCGAGTACCTAGTATCTGAGAATCCGGTTTCTGTATAAATAATCACCAAGATTCACCAGATCTTTAAGGTTAGTAAAGAAACGGAGGCTCATCACCATTTTGCTGCTCTAAATACTATTGTTTTATATCTGACATGATCTGTCTAATTAAACGTGGATTAACCACTTAATCAATCACAATCACTCATGACAGCCCACGGTAGAGCAAGCGGAGCCAGCCTATAAAAATATTCCATGATACAAGTAACAAGTAACGCCATCTTGCTGGAATATTTGAAACTTTTTAGAAAGTAACTTATGTATGAAATAAACCTGTTAAAGCTTATTTAAAAAGTGATATCTGCAAAAAAACCATAACCCTTTATGGCTAAAAGGGTTTAGGTTTAGGTAGTCGGTTGTTGCATGAAGATGGCCGAAGACGGTTGACGGGTTGTGGAGCTCCTAAGGATAGGCCTAGATCCAGGAGCAGTAGATGATTATATTATATTGGCTGCTGATGCTATTAATGGTAGCATAACTATCTAATGTAGGTGAAACATATTTTTGTAAGCTAATGATGCTACAGTGCAATTTAAAATTGATTATTTATACAGTGTGAGTCCTCATAAACAGGTAAATATTTTGAAATACCATGGGAAACTGTTTGATTTTTATGGCTAAAGTAGGAGCGGTGGTAGCTCAGTCGGGTGAGCATTGGACCAGCGTGGTGGGAAATGGTCCAAGCTTAGGAAGGCAGTTTAGACCTTAGGGATATGCACAAAGGTTCCATTCGAGAGAGCCAAGTGTAGGTACTTACACCCCCACAGAGAATAGAATATGGCTAAAGTAACTTCGAATTGACTTTCCTACTTTGACAATAGAAAGAAATTTCTATGAAATTGAAAAGAGCCAAGTTAGGGTTAAGGTTCTATAATATAACAAGTTACTATTATTTACTCAGTCATAAATAAATATTTTTAAAAATGTAAACAAAACAAAATATATTCATCAGAAACTTTAATTTTGTTTTACAACGTTTCTTAAGACTACCATAAATCCAAAATAAATAAAATTTACACATTAATGTTAAAAAAGGTCAAGTATTTTTATAATAAAGGTGCTTAAACTAGATATACTTTACCTATTACCTACCTACTTTCCAAGAACAGTAAAGTAAGTATGTTATTTATATAATATTATTATTAAGTATATTTGAAATATTTTTCAGAAAATCATTCGTGAAACTAGCTCCTTCTATCTAGATATTACAAAAATATTTTATATCACAGACAAAATTGAAAACATGAATAAGCTCAGTGGTCTTGAAAAAATTAATTCATGAAAAATATACCTACTTTACATAAATATTAATAGGAGTGTTAACATTATGCGGACAATAAGAGTGGATAGACCAATCCAGATATCTGTTTTTTTTAATAAACCACTTTTTCTATTAGAAAGTACCTAGAACATTTTGAATTAACTGAGTTCTGATTCTGAATACAAATTGAAAGAACGAAAGTTAAGTAAGTACTTTATTAAGGGCCTGTACATCTAGTACAGATTTTATAGTTTGTCGAAAAATATAAAAGTTTCCGTTTTCTCGCATACAAAGCGGCGCCTCTAGCAGTAACTATCATGAAACTTTTGACAGACAATAGAAGAAAAACCAAAAAAAAAAACTTTTTCGTAAATTGTAAAAACCTTTTAGGGGCTCTGATGACTGTTTCACGTAGTAATTAGTTACAACACTATTCAACAGGGGAATATATGAAGTATTCATTAAAGTTTACTAAAAGAAGCATTACCTATCAAAGTGTTTGTGGCAATCTTGGCATTTTCTGTGAAAACATAGTGCTTACCGAAAGTAAAAATGTTTAGTATAAAATCTATAAATAATAATAAGATGTAACCTACGCCCTATACGATACTTTAGAGAGGTAAATTATTCAAAGTCTTAAGTTGAAAGGCACGATACGGCAACATCTTGACTTTGTGTCATGGATGAATCTCTTTTTCTAATAAAGTAATTGAATATTATTATTAATAAAACGGGAACTCGTTATAAGTTAATGATTCAGAAACAGATTTATGAACTTAAAGTTCACTTTCACTATAACTACAAGCAAGCAAGAAATATCAATTTGTATAAAATTTACTGTCAATGTCTTGTACTCTCAATCTAAATATCTACTCTGTGTAGCAATGTGTGTTGGCAGTTAAAATAAGATATTGTATTGAAGTAAGATTACCTTACCAAATAGCACTGGAATCACTAAATTAAAATTAAATTGGAAACTCAAACTTACAGCAATATACTTAAAACCTTCATAATTATAAATCGGCAAGAATCAAAAATTAAAACTTATTAAATTAAGTACCTATTTGAAGCACAACATGAATTGGCAGAACTTGTAATATCAAGTAGATGCTATAATTCTCAAAAGATTTGAGGATTTTATTAATAGTATTTAAGTAGGTAATAAAATAGGCGAATCAGGGTTGACATTATACTTTACGCTTGAAAAAAATATATAAATACTCCTAAAAACAATGGCAACTCAGAAAATTCTGTAGGTAAAGTGTGGGCCGCAGAAACCTGTGTATTTCACGATCACTCACATCGGCCTGCCATTAATATGAGCGAAAAACAAAAAAAAACACCTCAACAAGGCTCCAATTAAGAAATGTACAGCTAGCGCACTTTTTTGTAATAACTAAGTACTGATTTTCATTTAAAACGTAAGTACTTTCATTCCATCTTATTAAAAACTACCTTCATAAAATAACTCTACTATATTTTAAACTTAATACTAAACCTTATCACTGTTTATAGGTATACCTTCATGTCTTAGTATCTCCAATTTCCCTAAAAGTATCCTCTTTTCTTTGCTTTGACTAACTTTGTGACTGCTCAAGTCCACTAACAATAACAACTTGATACCTTTGGCTTGCCAATAAACTGAGTAAATTTTTCAAATACATTCAGAATCCTACCTATTTGTAAAATTTTCTGAAGGTGTATAATGTGAAATTTACTCACAGAAGCGGGTACCCAAAAACCAAAAAGGCAGCTGGATCTCTTTTTTTCAAAAACTAGACTATTACCATGCCACATTACACCTTCATACTCATTCCTACCATAACGTAATCCTCAACCTACTCTAAACCTGGATAGTCTGGGCCACGCTCCGTCCACACTCAGTAACTGCGAAGTTTAGGCCCTCCGCTCACAAATTATGAGCCACTCCACAAACGTATTAAATAACTTACGAAATACAAATTGAGCTCTAGTGATTACGAAGACTTCTTGACGTTTCTACTTAAGGTGAAGTATGCGATGATCCTCACAATGACCACTTCTATCAAGAGGATGATGACGTCATGCCAGTAGTTGTCGTACTTGAAACTGAACTCTTTGATGATGGAAGTCGGGTACCTGAAACAGTAAATGGCTCTCTTAAGATGAAGGTTACTCAGAAACTCAGTGACAAAAAAGCTATCTGAAAAAAGCATTCCAAAAAATCTTCGCTTATTGCCAGGAAATGTCTACAACAAACAACTACATGCGAATGTGAATTTATAAATGTGTCTATGTAAATAATAATTCTTAAAATAAAAATAAAAATTACAATATCATCTTTCCATACATGTTTTTTTAATACTTCTAAAATAGCCTAAAATGTTTAGATTATCTGCGTGTGTCAATATTTGATTGACAAATTGACGCATTAAAAGCTGACTCTTGTTTTTATGAGTCTAGTGCTTTGTTGTCTCGGAGTAAATCGGTAAATATTATAAATAAATGCTGAATAATGTACCAAAAAACTAGTTAAGCAGCTACCGGATGACAAATCGTTTAATCACGTAATGTACCTAATACCTACTTTTGGTATTTGGATAATATTAGTTTTGTCTGTGTGCTTATGCGTATGTAAATACGCCAAACCTAGCCAAACATTATTAACGATCATATCCGTTTCAAACCTGAAGGGTTAGTTTATACTGACGCAAAAAGATCAAACGAGAGCTGTCGTGCAAATATAAATTCTCTTGCACACTTATGATTATATGTGTACAATGATGTCTGAAGGCACAAATTGTAATTTTAGATCTGTCAGAACCTTAATGTTCGAATCTATGGGTTTCCCGTAAATGTAATTTTTGCCACAAAAATTTTGACAGGGTTAGAATTTCTGCCTTCGGAATAGTATCAATGAAGGATTAAATCCTACTAATATTATAAAGGCGAAAGTTTGTGAGTATGAGAGCATATGTATGCATGCGTGTATGTTTGTTACTTCTTCACGTCAAAACGGCTGAACCGATTTAAATGAAATTTGGTAAGTATGGCTGACACACTAGATTAACACAAATTTATTTTTAATTCGAAGCAAAGCTCGCAAATAAGCTAATAAATAAATAAACAAAGTACTCACAACAAGTGACAGTACTCCTTGTCGTCGGGGCACTCGAGCGGCTTGCGTCCGAAGGCGTACAGCGACAGCACCAGCGCCTCGAAGCTGTACCGCATGAACGACACGTACGACACCGTGCGCATCACCTGTGGTATTATTTATATGGGTAAGTTTTTGATTATTAATAACTATGGAGGTTATAAGTATTATTTATCTTCATCGTCAGCCAAGAATCATCCACTGCTGGACATAGGCCTCTCCCAAGTTCCCGCAACACTCAGTCCTACTCCTCAGGCATTCCTCATCCAGCCACTACCGGCCTAAGGTCGTAGGTCCAGCGGGCAGGAGGGCGTCCCACGCAGCGATTGCCTGTTCGTGGTCTCCACTCAAGAACTTGTCTACCCTAGCGGTTGTTGGTTTTTCGGCAGATATGACCAGCCCACTGCCACTTCAGCTTGCACATTTTGACATTACAATAAAAAGGCCGCCGATTGTACTATTTATTTTCTGTTTCTGTGCAATAAAGAGTACACTATTTCTGTGGGTCCGGTGACAATCGGTGTAACTCAAAAAACGCAACTTTTCAAGTGAGCCAAAAAAAATATTTTTTATTACAAAAAATACATTTATCTTTATAACCTGGTTCACAGGGGAGTAACAGGACTATAAGTAGTAAAGTAATAATAATATTACCTGGTTCATGTGTGAGAGCAGCACTAGGAAGCCGGCGAACACGATCATGGCGCACGTCGTGATGGCGCCGATGAACGTGCCGTTCTGGAAGAAGAAATTTACAGTTTAAAAAAAAAATGTGGGGACATCTCACACACGGCCATCCGACCCCAAACTACGCAGGACCTGTGATATGGATTTCGGACAATAGATAAATTTAATGACAACCAGAAACAAGGCAAACACAAATGTTCATCACACAGATGTTTTGTCCTGGGCGGGATTCGAACCCGCGGCCCCAAGCTTCGGAAGCAGCTTCACTACCGCTTCACTTAGCTACGGTGCCGTAACTAGAAGTTTTTAGATGAACGTTTCATTCTGGAAGCGAAGGTGGTGAGGTTAGAATCGGATTAGGGCTTAGACAAGTACTGGATCAGGGTTACCACAAAGACTTGGTTAAATATATTTTTAACGCTATTAAATGCGTTAATTCTGACAAATACCATTAGAAAGACACGTCATAAACTATTTAATTATTTTTGTAGTACAGGAATAATTTTGAATTGGGTAAAACCTTCGTTTCAAGTTCTAAAAATGATTGGTTCAACAGAAAACCACGTCAATCACTTTCCTAAGTCTTGATATGTTCACACACACATAGTATTTCTTACACCATTCATTCACAAGAATTTATCTAATGTGATTTAGGTATTTTAGTGTGAAATTCAGTCTTCATATATTCTTGACCCAATTTATTCTACATAATTTCAACGATAAGACGTGTATTTATATGTAGTAATTTTATAAATTCCACAACGCCTAGAATTCTTCATCAAAACTTTGTCAACCCTAGAACAAATCTTCCAATAGGGTCAACCAGGGTACCAGTGCAACCCAACAGCAACACTTACAATAGGGTTAACCAGGGTGCCGATGACGTTGCCGATGGCGTCAGCGAGCACCGTCACGGCTGCCAGGACCAGCACGAACATGGCGAAACGACTGAGCTCCAGCGGCTGACCTGTCAGCACGTAGCTCGGGACGGAGTATACGAAGCTGTACCAGATCTGGGGATGGAAGTGGTGACGGGTTAGGAAGTAGAAGACAAACAAGCACTCGTAAAGTCGTGATAGATTATTGAAAGTCAAATGTCACAGAACTCACAGAGCTATAAGTACCTTCTAAAAAACTATTTAAAAATGAATATAAAATAGTACACAAAACTGTACCAAATCTAAGGATAGAAGTGTTTGAGGGGGTATTCGGGGTAATTCTGACTAGGTAACTGTTGTTTTACGACTTTTGGATGATTTTGTACCTCCCTTTCGGCTCACAAACTTTATTCAATCAATTATTTATATTGGAACTGACACAACTAAAGTTAGCTACTTAAAGCAGCTGTTCAGAGGAATGGCTAGGGTCACCGTATAAATATAGCAATAGCTAATAATAAGAGCTAAGTAGACTTATTTTCACACGGTCCAATTACTTCGACTTGAAAACAATAGAAGTGCTAAATTATAGATATCATTTCTAAAGATACATTTTAACAAAAAAATAATTATCTTCAATAGGTAATCAAGTAGGTGGGTCATAGAAAACCTGACCTAAGATTGACAAGTAACGCATTGTTTGACAGTTACATGACAGTAAAACAAATGATTAATTGTATAATGGACAATGGTTAATAGCACGTATAGTTTTCCTCAAAACGACGAGGTTTTTATACCATTCAATAAGTAAGCATTTTCCTTGTCTTTTGATTTTTCCCTTTTCAGTGAAAATAATTTATTAAATATGGTTGTCAACAGGATATAAAAAATCGAATGATAAATGCCTAAGTTCACAAACTTCTACAAATAGGTTAAACTATAAATATAGAACAGGTTTATAAAACACATAACTTAATATCAAGTTCCTAAAACACCTTAAAACTTTTATCTACGTCATGTGATTTCCATTTAATATTACCTACGGATTCGGGGAATATTAAATTAGGTCAGCATAATATATTATCTTATTATTATTGAGCCTTCTTTACTATTTAGTAAAGTAAAGCACTATCTCTCGTTCGTATTAAGTCATTAACGGTGTGACCCGATTATACAAAAAACTTCACAACACTACTTTAACTCAAACCATCCAAACTGTATGCTTAAAAACATGATTAATAGCTTTTACGGACCAAAAAATATTAATAAATTAAAGTTCATTGACTTGCTAACATACGTTATGTTGCTATGGTAAGTAGACAAGGAAAAGGTGAGAATTGGCTTAATCCCAACAAACTAGTTCTTTGCAACTAGATTACGTATGGGTTTTGTTATATTATGCAATCTCTCATCAAGGATACGGTATGTGCTTTGTATTTCTATAGTGGCCTGTTTTTTGGGGTTTCGTTGTACCTAAAATGGTCACTCCGTAATGGTTTAGGTAAGTATTATAGTTCCAGTGTTTATTTAAGCATAGAAAGAACGCAAGTATCACGATTTGTATTTTAGCCAGTGACGTGTCTCTGTCACTCTCAGTCAAATGTAATGTAAAATCTGTAGTTTCATCGTCTGTTGCCACCTCATGCCGTCGGCGGCCAACTGGCTCCTCTAGGGTCTCAGCACATACCGAACAAGCGTAACGTAAAGGGATCGCCTTTTTTTCTTCTGTCAACCAGGCGATCACGAGCTCGCGTTCTACTACTGGTAGACAAACAAGGTTTACAACGAACGTGCATTTGTATAATGTATGTAATTGTATATTGTGAACATTATTATGAAGCAAGATAGCTAAATAGCAGTAGTTACCTGCATGGGGATGCCGGTGACGAGCACGGCCAGGTAGTACGTCTTCAGGTTGTACCAGTTGTTGAAATTCTCCTTCTTTATCACCGGCAACTCTTGGGGAACTGAAAATGAAACGTGAAAATTATTTAATGCCATTGTTTATTAAAAAATTCCAATCCAATATTGAAGTTACTGAGCCCCGTGAACGAACAAAGAAGTATGCCGATATTATCGTCTAATTTTTTTTTAGATTTGTAAGAAGATGTGAATATTATTGAAGTCTAATACAATTATTATTGAGCCCATAACCTTCTTACTAACTGTTTACTTTAATAATGTAATATCTTTTACCAGATTAACCCGTATTCCTAACATGCTGTTCAAGGGACTAAAGAGTAACAATAGACTAATTAAGTTAAGTACTATAATAATAACTTCAACAATTATGACATTGTTTATAAATAATTAACTAGAGTGCACTTAACGAGACTTCTCGAGTGACGTATCACTGTTCCTAGTTTCCGACGCACCCTGGCATAGAATAATAACTATTAACCCGAGTGAGAAGGAAGGACTGTAACCATGCTCAAGTTTCTTTCGAGTTCGGAAAGAGACCAGGTAGACCCGTACAGATCTGGAGGCGTGAATGAAGAGAGCAGTTCTATCGTGGGCCCAAGTGAAGGAGGCGGCTCAAGATAGGGAAGCGTGGTGAAGAATATACCTATGTAGCCCCAAGCTCCACAGGGGAGTAACAGGACTATAATTAAGTAAAGTAACCAGTCCCTGGCCAATTAGTGACTAACGCTAATCTGACTAGCCAACCTTACACCACGTACAGCAGCTTATTAAAGCTTGTATAAGGAACAGTGATACGTCACAAGAGAAGTCTCCGTAAGCGCTAAATTGTATTTATAACATTGAAGATTGGGTCCATGGAAGTTTTTCTACTTCCATGATTGCGTCAATGTATTGCAACTTACACCTCAGCACGGCCGGCATGAGCGACGTGTAGCACAGGTAGGCGGAGCAGATGATGAGGTAGCCCAGGTTGTTGACGGTCTTGGAGCCGTCGTGGCCCGCGTCCTGGAACAGCAGGCCCAGCGTCACGCCGATGAACACGTGCAGGATCACCTTCAGGTGCGTCACCGTCTGAGGGAGAAACCACAGAGTACTTTGGTTAAAACGGAGAAACAGATGCTAGTAAACAAATGAACATCACGGAATCTATTCTGAGCTGCTGGAAAACAAAGAGGAAGGAGATGCTAGTAAACAAATGAACCCGTCTGCAGGAGGAACAGATGCTTATAAACAAGTGAACGTCACGGAAACTACTTTAAACTGCTGGAAAAACAGAAGAGCGGGAGAAACAGATGATAATAAACAAATGAACATCACGTAAACTATTCTCAACTGCTCGGAAAACAGAAGACAGTAGCAAATAAACAAATGAACATCGAAAACAGAAGACGATGGATAAATAATGACGATGACGATTACTGGATCTTATAAATTATAAACTAGGAACAATGAGTGGTCCTATCGCTAAGAGCGATGTTTTACAACCTTGAATATAAAGAGATAAAAAGTAAAGAACCCTCCAGTCTTGGAGTACGCTCATGCTCTGCGCAGTAGAATATGTCCTGGCTGTATGTATGTGGAATCCGTGTTGTAAGTAAACTCTCCAGAACGCACGTAGCAAAATAGAGTTGCAAGATTCCAGGCTACGTATTCGAATTAATAAATAGGTAGATACAATTTTCTAAGTACTACATTGAAGTTTCTGTAACTGAAGAAAGCATCAACACAGCATCACACGTGTGACCGTGCGTCTTACAAATTTTGGTTTTGTATCGTTTTTAAAGTGCAACGTTCCACCCTGTTGGCCTTCCATAGCCAGTTGGGCTCAGAACAGCAAAAAAAAGAATATTGTCATACTTATACGCATTTATATATTTTTTGTAAATACTTCAGGTTTTATACAGGAAAACCTGTCAAAATCAAGTTTGAAATTCCAAGGTTATTTGAGAGTAGATATGTAATTAAATTTTGAGTTACCCACCTAATACCTCGAATCAAACAAGTTTTATACAAAAAGCAAAAAATCGAAAACCTGACCATTGAGCCCAAATAAATGCATAATAATATAATTTTGAGTAAGCTTAATAAGCAAATGATTAGTATCTATAGGTATGTTGGAATTCCATCGAGGATCTAAAAACGTCGAGAACTAAGAGAGGAATTTATGGCTCATGATGATGAGCACCTCTGCACTAAACATGAAGTAGGAATTTTTGCAATTTTTGATTCGTCAAGAAAACTCCATAATCTAAATCTAACAGTGCGCAGTCTGTGGATGGATGACAACATGACAACGAAATCTAGTATTTGTAGTCGTGGCATGGAAGTTTTGATAGATAAGAACATAATAAAAAGACCTGAAGAGCATCGACCTTTGCAAACTAAAAAACATGTTGGGAGCTAAGTGAGACTATCCAGCAAGACCTAACAAAAAATTGAATATGCGCGTTTTTTTAAGTATTAGCGCTAGGTACTGTTATGAAGTAGCTTTTTTGCTGCTCCGTCGAGGTAAAATCACTTAACTTAAAAAAGTATCATGTTTAACTTATTATGACATAATCTAATAATAAGTGAATAATTAGATTCAATTTCCCGTGAGTAGTTAGAATCATAAACCCGTACCCACTAATGAAGGTTAGGTCAAACTCATAAAAAAACGTCAGACCTTTGATTTGTGGGTTGAGTTAGGTTAGTTTTTATTGTAAAGTTTTGTTTGGTTCTTCTGTAGATGTAAAATTTGTATTTAAAATAACTGAAATAAAATAATATTACTTTTATATTTAAACCAGAGATATTTTTTTAATTAATTACCGTTTTAATAAAAAAAAATATAATTTGTCTAATAAATTTGAACTAGGAACCATATTCATTTTTCTGTGAAAACTCCATAAGTTATGAACTGATAACGTTACTAATAAGTTATAATGAGTTTGCTTCAAATCTAGCTTGTTTGCTAAATCGTCAATATTGCATACTTTCGCACTTCTACTATGTAAGTATAACGTTAAAATAATACCTATACATACTCACCTACCTAATATAAAGTATGTACCTACTCAAACCTAAAAGGTAAATAAACATATCACGACATTTGCATATATTTACTTTAATAAATATAAGTGATGCCTTCCCGATTCGCTTAACAGAGAACATGTCCATTTATGAAATTACAATAATTATTGTTCTTGTTATTTTAACGAGTGTATTTATAGTCAAGAACTTAGTAACTTGATGTACGAGTACAGGTACTTGTAAATCAAATGTCAACAATTAATTAGGGTTCCGTACTACAAAAGGAATAGGAACCCTTTTACAATCACTTTGTCGTTCGCCTTCTGTCTGTCTGGCTTAAAATATTTAAGAACTACCTACAGTATAATTTTACAGATAGACTGGAACCAGGATAACTCCGACTCCGACCTAGAAGTTTTGTTTTAAATTTGATAAAAAATACTAAGGACCACTTGCACCAACATACTAAATCTAGATTTAGTGTTAAATCTCGATTTAGTGTCAAATTTTATATGGATTGACGTTTCTTAAATCGACTTTTGACACTAAATCTAGATTTAAATGTTTGTGCAAGTGGCCCTAAGTATCAAAATCATTTTTACACTACACCTATTTTCAATAGACGATGATACCACATAAGACTTTCTAAACTTCCCGCGCTTTCTCAAGTCGCGCTTTGGAGTATCAGACTCTAGTCGTATGGAACCTTTCGTGCGCGAGTTTGAACGCACTTGGCCAGTTTTTAGGGTTCCGTAGCCAAAATGGCAAAAACGGAACCCTTATAGTTTCGTCATGTCCGTCTGTCCGTCTGTCCGTCTGTCCGTCTGTCACAGCCAATTTACTCGGAAACTATAAGTACTACAGTGATGAAATTTGATGGGAATATGTGTTGTATGAACCGCTACAAAAATATGACACTAAATAGTAAAAAAAAGAATTGGGGGTGGGGCCCCCCATACATGTAACTGAGGGATGAAATTTTTTTTTTCGATGTACATACCCGTGTGGGGTATCAATGGAAAGGTCTTTTAAAATGATATAAAGTTTTCTAAAAAACATTTTTCTTAAAGTGAACGGTTTTTGAGATATCAGCTCTCAAAGTCGTAAAAAGTATGTCCCCCCCCCTCTATTTTTATAACTACGGGGTATAAAATTCTAAAAAAAATAGAGGTGATGCATGCTAATTAACTCTTTCAACGATTTTTGGTTTGATCAAAGTATCTCTTATAGTTTTTGAGATAGGTTGATTTAACTGTAATTTTGCTGCTACGGAACCCTTTGTGCGCGAGCCCGACTCGCACTTGGCCGGTTTTTTTTTATTCATTACCATTATACCCGAGACTGAGTTTATGATTATCATTGACTATTTTTATGGTAGTTATAAATTTTAATACAAATACCTTATTGGTCATGATCTTGGATTCAAATGTTTTATTACCATTTCTACTAACAGTAACAGAGTGTTATTATGGTTTATTTATGCTTTTTAGCTTTTATGCTTCTTAAGTTTCTCATCTTTCGATCGAATACTTACCTCCTTTCACTAAATCTTTAAAAAAGCTGGTAGATCTGCTTTCGGGAAGGTCAGTTATAAATGTTATAATGTTCCTCTCTGCATATTAGTTTGGTTCAATAAAAATATAGACTCACCCAATCCCGATACTGCTGAATGAGGCATCTTTTGAATAATACTCGGAACTTGTAGAATTCGTCAGGTGGGCTGATGACTATGGTGGTCTTCCCACAAGGAAACCCTTCTACTTTGTTGTCGGTCTTGCTGTTGGCGTTGATGGCTGGTGCGATGGTCTTCAGGGTGTTGTCTTGGCTGGCCGAGGCTTTGGCCAGAGTTTCCGTGAAGTTCCCGTATTCCCCGTTCGCCACCTCTAGAACTGAAAAAAAAGGAATTTTAGAAGAAATCTAATACATTGTTGTTATCAATTTCATTGAAATTGAATGCATGAACTTGCTTTGGTTGTGTGAACTTGTGTGTTATAATTATAATTATCAAAACATAATTTGAAAATTTAAGGATAATAAAACAATTAAATATAAAAAATATGAATATAACAAATAAATATTTGTCTTGAATCCGACAGGTTTTATCAATTAATGTGGAGGATAAAATATTAAAACTTTATTGGACACTTATAACATTATTACGACTTCCTATAATGTTTGGGCGCAAAACCTTCGCCTTTTAAGGACATATGGAATAAACTTTTATTTGACTGGTTTTTATTTTGTCGACAAAGATCTTAAATTGTGCATACTTAAAGTCGAATGTGTAAGAATAAATTCATGAAGAGACTTAAAATTCATAAACGGATTGATTTTTTGAATCCAATCCAGACACTCTAGACATACTTACTACGTAAACTTATATGTTTATGTACCTATAATATTATGTAGACTATTTTCCAAATAGGTAGGTTTTTTCTACGTCCATAATACACGTCTTAACAACGTTAACTCTTTCAATAAACATTTCTATTTTATTAATCAATTACCGTTCTTCACTCTTATCATCATCACGATTTTTTTTCAATTTTTTGTTGATCGTTATAATATTAACTACTCTCTCTTCGTTATAGATTTTTAAAAAGTTAGCTTTTAAAAATGTCAGAATCTTACTATAATCGGCAGGGTTGTGGTACACTGGGCACTGAAGCCCGACCGAGGCCAGGTATGGCACAGTGTTGTCGCTGGAGCCGTTGTAAATGCACAGGCCCTCAGCCAGGATGTACACTTGGTCGAACAACGCGTAGATCGATGCCGACGGCTGGTGGATTGTGCAGACAACTGTCCGCCCGTTCCTGGCAAGATTCTTCAGCATGTCTATACACTGGCTTGACGTTAAACTATCTAGACCCCTGTAAACAAAAACACTCTATTAAAATCTTTGTAATTTTTAGGAGGAATGAGGAATATAATAGGAATTCCAAGTTAATGCTCTCAGTACTCGATGGTCTATGGGCTCAGTCTGCCACTTGGGATGGGAGACATGCATGTACACTGTACAACTGTACATTTAGTTTTGTAATCACTATCATAACATTACAAACCATAACTACATACATGACGCATAAAAACAACTCGAGCATCTCAAGAGTCAAATAAAGCAAACAAACAAGCTGCTCACGTGGTAGGCTCATCGAGGAAGATGACGGGTGGGTTGTCGATGAGCTCCACGGCGATGGACAGCCGCTTGCGCTGCCCCCCCGACAGGTTCCCGCAGCGAGTGCCCTCCGTGCCGCCCAGCCCGAGGGTGTCCAGCACCTCTCGTATCTGATGGAAAACATATCATTGTAACATTGGGTTTAGTATGCACTCTTGTCTTAGGGCTTGTACACAAACAAAACTGCGTTGCGACGTCGCATCGCAAAAATTTGCGACTGTTTTTCAGGGCTGATTTCTTTTTTCAGGGTTGCTTGATTTCTGTCGCAGGTTTTTACGATGCGACTTCGCAACGCAATTTTGCGTACAAGCTCTTACTTATTGTCTGTCTTAGAATGTGTTATCGGGGATTACGATCGTAAGCTTTGGTGCATGGAAAGGGTCATCAACATGGGATTTCTATTATGAAAATGTCAACACAGAGTTCATATTCTTCACGCTTGGTTATTTGAACATAACAATAAAATCAGATCTCGTTGTTCCATATAACAATAAAGATGACATTGAATTCGGTAACATGATAAAATAACAATACTTAAGTACCTAGTACGTAATTTTGATAAAGAACATGAAAAACTTAAACAAACATAATTAAATAATATTCTCTAAAAATAAAATCATGTTTATTAAATCATGGGATTGTAAACCACAATATGCCATCAGTCCACGACGAAACAAAAAAATAATTACATCAAATTTGAAACAGCAAAGTTCCTTGACACTAAGGCCAAAGATCAAGACTGGAGCAAGCCGGACCTAATGGACTTTTCAGTGGATCTTAATTTAAGGTACTCAAAAAACCTTAAAATAATAATATTTTAATGAGTTAATGACCCGTCCATCATTCACTCAACTATCCGCAGGGCAGGCAATGAAAAAGTTCCAGTAATGTACCAAATTACTCTACTGATTGATGATGATGATTAATTAAAAAAATATGTTAAGTGGAACTGAGTCTTTGCTCTTGAGTGTATTATAGATAATTTTCAATCTCAATAAAAATAAACTCTTAGCTATTTCTTAATTTGTTCACTAAACTCCACACTTACCACAGTAGTCTTATACTTTTCGGTGAGCGTCTCGCCGAGCTTGAGATCCGCGGCGAACTTCATCAGCTCGCCGACAGTGAAGAGTGGGTTCAGTCGGTCGTCCTGCAGGATGTAGCAGGACTTCTTCATGTAGGCCTTGAGGGAGCTGAGAGCGTTGCGAGTGTCCGACAGCTCGCACACGCTGTCGCCCGCGCGGATTGTGCCGGTCACGCCGGCCGTTCTGGAAAATGCGTATTGTCAGATTCCAACTGTCGCATTTTTTGTGTGTGGATACGACAAGGACACTGCACAAACGTGGTAGGCTCATTATGGTAGGTATCATTATGTTTTGTCATTTAAAAAATCATCGAGGAATTTAGGTGTAAATGACAACGCCAAAACAAAAACCTACCTACAGAAATCAAGTTTTTAGGGTTCCGTAGCCAAAATGGCAAAAACGGAACCCTTATAGTTTCGTCATGTCCGTCTGTCCGTCTGTCCGTCTGTCCGTCTGTCACAGCCGATTTACTCGGAAACTATAAGTACTACAGTGATGAAATTTGATGGGAATATGTGTTGTATGAACCGCTACAAAAATATGACACTAAATAGTAAAAAAAAGAATTGGGGGTGGGGCCCCCCATACATGTAACTGAGGGATGAAATTTTTTTTTCGATGTACATACCCGTGTGGGGTATCAATGGAAAGGTCTTTTAAAATGATATAAAGTTTTTTAAAAAACATTTTTCTTAAAGTGAACGGTTTTTGAGATATCAGCTCTCAAAGTCGTAAAAAGTATGTCCCCCCCCCTCTATTTTTATAACTACGGGGTATAAAATTCTAAAAAAAATAGAGGTGATGCATGCTAATTAACTCTTTCAACGATTTTTGGTTTGATCAAAGTACCTATCTCTTATAGTTTTTGAGATAGGTTGATTTAACTGTAATTTTGATTTGCTGCTACGGAACCCTTTGTGCGCGAGCCCGACTCGCACTTGGCCGGTTTTTCTCCAGTTTCTAGAATAAAGCTAAGTATATTTAATTATTTTTCTGTATCTAAATTAGCACCGCTCTGCATATAATAACAATTACCGAGGTTTTTTTAAATAAAAATCAACATGTTTGCATTTTAATAAAGCTGTCTGGTTGCTTTGTTTACTTTATTTGCTCACTTCAGCTGGTCTAAGGATATAAAATATTACGCTAAAATGTAAATATAATGAGGTCATCACAATGATAAGAGTTTTCACACATGGATTATCATATGAATAATACTCTATGTAATGCGCCATAATATGCTCAGTTGCAGTAATATCAAAGCTAATCCATTGCTGGTTGGAATGAGACAGCATTTATTTATCAACCCCAATCGTCCACTGCTGGACCAAGGATATCCACACATACCAGAAATTGTCAAGGACTTAAAATTGCAAATTGAACATCTCAATCGTGATTTAAAAGCAGCACACGAGGAAATTACAAATCTAAACTTAGAAAACTCTGAACTTAAAAGTAATATCGAAATTTTACAGAAAGAGAACAATATATATAAAAAAGTTGCGAACAGTCTCAAAAATGACCTAGTTACTCCGAAGAAAAAACTAACAAAAAAATCGGAAATTACTCCTAAATTAAATTTGACTCCTATGATTGATACAACAGTTATTAAGAAAGGAGAGGAAAAATGCGCAACAAAAACAAGCCCGGCAAGTTTGAAAAAAAGTAAAGGGAAAAATATAGTAAAGCCTAGCAAGAAAGGAGAAGATAAATGCACCGCAGAAACAATCCCGGCAAGTGCGAAAAAAAGTAAAGGGAAAAATATAGCTAAACCTAAACCGATCCAAACCAAACCAATTCCGAGTAAAATGGTTATATTAAGTAGCAATAAACATAATAAAATAATGGAAATAGCTGAAGAAACATACCCTTCCAACTTAAGATTAACTCACCTTCTCTATCCTAATCTCGGGACAAGAGGTCTTCTTGAGAAATTGGAACAAGACGAAATAAAAAATCTTACGTTAAAAGACATATGTATTATTCTACTTGGAGAGGAAGAGTTTGCGACCACGAATAACTACTTCGAATTGGTCTTACACCTGAGAGAGGTTACACAATCCATTAAGAACACTAACATTTTAATATGTCTCCCGACGTATAAATATGGAGAACATAAATTGATGTACAACTGGAGAGTAGAAACATTTAATAACTTAATGTATTTAGATGTATTATCGAACAGACATGTATTTCTTATGGATCCCAATGCAAACCTATCGTATAATATTGACATGTATAATAAATATTCTGGAAAAATTTACGACATAGGAATGCAGGTAGTTTTTAAGGATATATTGCAAGCAACCAATGACATTTATCAATTTTATTATTCTGACGATCTAAATGAATTTACAAAACCACAATGTAGCAAAGACTTTTTTCGTATATAATCAAGTCAATATACTTCATCAAAATATTGACGGACTTATTGGTAAATCGGATGAGTTAACTATACACATTGATGAATTAGCTAATAGCGGTAAACACTTGGATGTCATATGCATTACAGAACATAATATGATTGAAGATGACTACACTGTATTAAATGTACCCAATTACACACTAGCTTCAGTTTTCTCTAGAAAATCTCGCCATGGAGGAGCGTGCATACTTGTTAATGCTAAGCATAAATCAAAAATTGTAGACGTAGCTAAATTTAGCTTGGATGATGTCATAGAATGTTGTGCAATCGAACTTATAGAACACAAAATTATCATTGTGTGTGTTTATAGAATAACTAAATATACAGTAACAGCATATACGTCATTCTTTAAGAAGCTGAATGATATGTTGCACAATCTTTGCCAAAACAGTAATAAAAAAGTAATCTTATGCGGGGATTTTAATATCGATATGCTAAATAAAAATAAGATTACAGATACGTTCAAACATATTTTACAAAGTTACAATCTAAGAATAGAGATAAATCAACCTACCCGCCTAGCTAGCGGAACCTGCTTAGATAACATGTTTCATAATATACGGGGAAGCAAAAGCGAAGTTATTGAACTAGCTCTATCCGATCACTGTGCGCAAATTCTTACATGTCCAGTAAAGAAATCATATACACTTAATAATTGGTATATAGTTAAAAGAGACTACAGTAAGGAAAATTTATTAAAATTTGAATCTTATTTAAATTCTATTATCTTTAATGAAATTTATATACTAAATAATGCTAACGAAGCATTTCAACAATTCTATGATATGTTCAAACTTTTATATTTCTTATGTTTCCCAAAAATAAAGGTAAAATACTCAGTATGCCAGAAACCAAAATGGTTATCAAAAGGCTTGAAAAAATGCTCTAAGAGAAAACGAGAGCTTCTTTGGAAGTATAGAAAATGCCGCTCTAAAGAGTCAAAAATAAAATTCCAAGAGTATAGTAACAGACTAAAATTAATTGTAAAACTAACCCAAAAGTCACAAAATAATTATTTGACAACAAATGCAAGGCTACATGGAATGTCATTAATAAATCTAAGTCAAGTCATATAAAGGAATATATTTACAAAATTAATAATAATGGACAAATACTTACTGACCCACACGACATATCCCAATCTTTCAATAATTTTTTTATAGATCAAATTTCACAAACTGACATTAATACTAATTCTAAGGAAGCAAATAAATTTAAGACTAGTAATAATAATTCTAACTCCTTTTTTATAAATCCCACAACTCCAGATGAAATTCTCAAAATTATATATTCATTGAAAAATACAAAAAGTACAGGCTATGATGAAATAACTACTGATGTAATAAAGCGGGTTGCTCCTATTATTGCACCAATATTAAGCCACATTATAAATCTCTGTATCGATAAAGGGACATATCCCGATGCACTTAAAACATCTATTATTATACCACTATTTAAGAGAACCGACAGGGAAAATATGAATTATTATAGGCCCATAGCATTGATACCAATTTTGTCTAAAATTTTTGAAAAAGTAGTATATCAACGTTTAAACTGTTACATGGAGAAGTATAAAATTTTCTCTCCAATGCAAATGGGATTCAGGCAAAACAAGTCTATAAATATGGCAATATATGAATTTTTAGCCACAATATTAAATAGCATGGATAAGCGTATTCATGTAACAGCCCTTTACATGGATCTAACAAAAGCTTTTGACTACGTGAACCATGACATACTACTAAATAAATTGGAAAAATATGGAATCAGAGGTACGGCAAAAAATCTTATTAAATCATACCTGACTAATAGAAAGCAAAAAACACGAATTGACAGAATATGCCTAAACTCGAAAACTGACATAGCTTACTTCTCAAATGATAAGGAAAACCGATTTGGCGTTCCGCAGGGAAGTGTATTGGGGCCGTTACTATTTCTTATCTATATAAATGACCTACCTCAAGTCACAGATCACCCCATGGTTCTATTCGCTGATGACAGCACAGTGTTATTTAAAGATAACACAGATTCAAATTTTGAAACAGAAATAAATACAACACTGAAGAACATAATAAATTGGCTTAGTAACAATAATCTTTTAATAAATCTGGATAAAACTAAAATAATGACATTTGAACAACAATCTATAATAATTCTATTGACATAAAATACAATGACCATAAAATTGATGAAACTGACGTGACTAAATTTCTAGGACTTTACATTGACAAAAAAATTACATGGCAAGCTCAGCTCGATCACATATGTACTAAACTAAGCAAATTCTCATATGCACTTTACAATTTGTCCAAAGTAGTTAGTGAAAATGTAGTAATTACTGCCTATAAAGGTTACGTGGATTCCATACTACGTTATGGAATTATATTTTGGGGTAATGCAACAAACAAGGAAACAGTTTTTAAAGCCCAAAAAAGATGTATTCGTGCAATTGCGAAAGTTTGCAGCAGAGATACTTGCAAACCTTTGTTTAAAAAATTTAAAATATTAACATTGCCCTCTATATATATTTTCGAAATGGCTGTATTTGTCAAATTAAACTTTAATATTTTCGGGCACTTTAGAAGCTTACGTTACGGTAATAAGATAAGCACTCCTAAACACAATACCGCACTTTTTAGTAAAAATGTTTTTGGGATGGCACCCTCTATTTTCAATAAACTACCAAAGGACATTAGAAACGCACAGGACATCCAAATGTTTAAAACCAAACTTAAAAACTATTTATTAGACAAGACTTATTACAGCGTCAATGAATTCCTATCCGATACACAGTAAGTCCCAATTAATATAACTAAATGTAGGTACTTATACAACATGAATGTGTTATCTTTAGTTTTTGCATGTTTAATGTACTTAATTTGAAATATTTGTACGCCATGTTGGCTGAGCACGGAGAAATTATATAATATACTGTAATCCATCCTAACCTAACCTGTGACTCACAAATAAATTATTTTGATTTTGATTTTTTGATTTTACCTATTGTTATTGTCCTTGTAATTGTCTAAGGTCCAGAGAGCCGCAGGGTGCCCCACGCTCAGCTTGCCAATTCGTGTTTTTAACATTAAAGTTTTAAAAAAACTTACGAAAATCCTGTGAGTGCATTCATCAGGGAGGACTTGCCGGCCCCTGACGGGCCCATGATGGCCGTCAGCTGGCCCGACTTGAACAGCCCTGACACACCCTTCAAGATTGTCTTTGAAGCTGCAAAGGAAAAGAATTTAAGAATTAGTAATGGTAATTAGTTGGTGGTTCAAGTGTGAAACTTGGTGATGCAAAGTTGGAATTGTTTGTTAACTAATACGGAGTGCCAAAGGGGGCCATTCTACCAAACTTTTGTTCTATCACATTGCGAAATTCACAATATAAAAGTTTCTTGAAAGAAACTGTTACTATGGATACCCTGATTAGATGAATTTCTTTTCTATCATTTTCAAAAGTCGTAGAACACGGCGAAGTTAACTTGAAGGCTCTATTGCATTCATTTTTATTATGTACTCTTTCACTGTACACTCAGCGACAGTAATACCGAAATACTCCTTAACTAAAATATCAGCGCATCAGAAAATTACCAACCAAAAACGAAAATATTCTGATCGATTCAAAAATTACCTTAATGTTTTTAAAAATTAAAGTCATTTGGTTTCGACATTTTGTAATATTTGCAGTATGTAATTTTACACCATTATATTACCACCGCATTCCTCTCCCACTAGCATTGGCCAGTATAATAATATGCAGAAACCACCGGATATAGGATGTCCACATATCTGACTACTGTCGAACGTACTTTAAAATGAGCACATAGCCAGTACATAGGTCATTACAATAAAATTACAGACTATCCTGTGTTTACAAATCCGCAATGTCGTTCCGCAGTTTGCCCACTAGTCGAGTAGTCATTCGTGGATTTGTTTCTAAACGTAACTGAATGGTAAATTCTGCTGAGCCTCTAGTTGGGGTTTTGAAATTTACGATAGCAAAAAACGATTTGGTTTTCTTTATTTGTCAAAAGGTTCATTATAGTTTCTGCAAGATAATTTTTGAGATTCTTACTATTAAAACTTAGACACATGCTAAATGCTGTCAGTTTGCTACCAAACGCCTAAAAATGTGTCTAATATTGATTTAAACACCCATTAAATAGATTGTGTTTTAAAAAAACTATCAAACCTATACTAGAAGTAACAGGTGTTCCTGTGCTATTCCAGTGGTCAAAAATGGAAGTAGACTGAAGAGGCAATAAAATATGCATAGTTCTTAATATGAGAGACGATGATTTTGAAGCGTATTGGTATAAAAGTGCTAGTAAACTGTCATGAATTGCAAAGTAAAATTTTACGTCCGAGAACTAGGTACAAATTTATTATTTATTTTGTTTTCATTGGGTTTATTAGAGCATAAAATAATCAGTCAGATAAATTATTTTCTTGCAACTCTGCAACTGTAGGATATATTTCTAATTATTAACAGAACGACTTTTGTGATTTTGAGTTGTGCATGTATGAGCTACGGTTTCTGTCTATTACTTATCCTATTATAATAGGTTACCTTACATTTCCATAATCCACGTGGATGCAAAAATTATATCAAATTATTTAAATGAATCTTGTTTGAGTATAATCTAGTGAATTTTCCATGACGCCTCATTTAATTTTTCTCGCAAATTGCGACCTTTTGTCTAATCTCGAGATCAGTGTACTTGTTAAATTGCGCATAACGAGTGTACGTGACGATACCATCTGGTACTTAACCTTATTTGTAAAGAAGGCAAACAAAACTTCGTCACATGTATACGTTGAGAATATACTATTTCGCAGGAACCTTAAGTACCTACCTACTTGTTGTTTTTTATGGCAACGTTACATATTTAGCAATGCGAAATTGTGTGTGTTTCATAAATGCCCAACTGTTTTCTTATTTATTTATTTATTTCAACTGGAACACCAGCAGATTATACAACTAACATTTTTTCTTCAAGGATCTACCTTATATTTATGATTTAAGATATGAATATAAGAATAAGAATAAGAATAATATTTATTCAGATAACTATAGGTAGTATTTTAACAATAGGTCAACTCTTAATGCTAAAGGTAGATGAAATACTGCTCTGAACTAGGAAATAATAAAAGAGAGCATTTATTTCTATTTTATATCTATGTGGAAAACCCATATTTTACTAGTTAATTTTATTTAAGTGTTTCAAAATACACTTCTGATTCCAACTAATCATGACATTCGCTATAATTAAGTGTGTACTTAATTTCTTGAGCCGTCTCGATCGTATGATGCACTGGGGGTCACTCTATATGACGAAAAACAAAGTTTCGGAGCGCTACTGCGCAAACAATGACTATCTCGTTGTATTAAAAGTGCCGATTGCATACAGCTCTCGGTCGTTTGTTTTTCGTCAGTACAGAGTGACCCCCTGATGTGGGGCAGAAGGGTCATCGTGTTAGTGTGGTAATAGTGTTCCAATAAAATTTGGCTGATAAAGATGACCAAGGCCGTCCACTGTTCTCAATAGAATCGCTCAGATCCTGGATCAAAACTTCAAACTTTTTGGCACAAAAATTACGTCCCGAAATAGGAATCTACATCTAAACGATATCTTAAGTGATGACTGCTATGCTATAACTATCTATATACCTATAGACATCAATAGGAACCTTTTCATGTAGAGGTAGAAAGACGAACACTTTCTTTTTCCAATTACCGCTTATAGTCCGCCCACTACCGATAGGCACAAACATACAAACCGGGTGATAATGCAAACAAGATAACATTGAACTTGACTCAGATGTTATTGTTGTTAATCCTCATCTCATAACAAATGTTAAATTAACTACATTAAATTTGAATATTGATCCGATAAAATAGCCAACCATGAATGTGTGGGAAACTAGACATAACAGGTGGTGGCCGATACTGTTATAGCTAGTTTATAGTAGGTAGGTAGGTCACATTTGGCAAATTTCAAATGTGTTTTTACCATAGAATTTCATCGAATAAAACTGGGTTTTTCCGTATTTAAGGTCTGTCTTTTTTACTTTAATTTTAAATGTACCTAATAAGGTATATCGCTGAGTTAGTCACACAACAGTAAATATTTGTCTAGGTACAATTCTCACAATGAGAAATAAAAATTTGAAGAACATCCTGGCACTTTTAATAATAGATGCCTTGAAGAAGGTAACTCGTGAATTATTAATTAATTTATTTAAATCTTTATTACACAAACATGACAATTACTTCAACAAATTTCCTTATAAATTAGAACTAGGTACCTCCGACTCTACCTACCATTATATTAAGTACTTATACATATATATAGTGCAAACTCTTCGTATCTCAAGCGTAGACTTGTAATCGTTTGACTTGAAAATGCCAGAATTATTACTCTGGCAAACCTTTTAAATAAAAAAGGCTTATTTTAATTATTTTATTGTTTTTTGTCCTCGTGACTGTTAAGAAAGGAACTGATACTCATAAAATACATACAGAATGATACTAATCATTAAAAACTATACTTCATTTAGGTGCCTAGTTACTATTTTTCATTGCTTGCCGAATTTAATAATAATAATAAAATTTGAGGAATTCTCACCCAGGGCCATCCGAGACCAAACTAGCCAGAGATACACTACATATAAATGTGTCATGATGTCGGTACATACTTGTTTGTGGTTTCCCAAACACAAATTATACTTTAACCATTGTGCGATAGAAATTAAAATTGCGGTTACTCACGTCCATGACACATGTGCACAATAGAGTCATTTGTCATCAGTACACTCGGTGTCAATCATTTGACTTGTACATTCGGTGTCATAATACTTATAGCAAACAAAAAAGTTTCGCATAAGGCATTACAGGGTTCAATCGACCGGAAATGTCTTCCTTTATAATCCATTTAAGGGCCCGTACAGGGTGACGTGCCGCGCCAATTTTGGGTTTTCAATGCTCTTCACACAGCACACGCAGTGACACGCACACATGTAAGTTTGCACAGTGGGTCGATAAACTTTTACTCGCCAACGTTATTGACAATTATGTTCAAGTACATTTTGGGTGATTTTAGGGTAAGTAAGTATAATTCTTACTTACACTGGTAGGCACCAGGAAAGAGTAGAAATTAATAGGGGTGCCACTTTACTCTATACTCGGAACCCGATTAGCTTTCTCAAACAAATGTGGTATTTACTTGTAGAAAGGTAACTACAAGTATTAAAGTGTAGATAATAAGTTTCGGGCATCCTCCAGCCAACTGAACCCCGACGACAAAGCAAACATAGTGTCGCAAAAGGGCTATACTAAGCCAAAAGGGGATGACTCAAGGAGTCATTCTGGACAACTTTTGTTCTACGAGATTGGCAAATTCGCGAAAAAAAATATTCGTTTTCCATGGTAAAAAGTCACATGTCCAACAAAGTTTCTATTTTGATGTATGAGGTATTGTTAGAAGCGTATTGATGGCGCGATGGTTATAGGCTATGTGACGTTCCATTAAAATGTACATAGCGCCCTCTAGAGGACATAACGTGATGATCGAAAAAATAATAATTCAACTTTGCCGTGTAAGGTATCAAATGAAAGGGCTTGATTTTCACATTACAAAAATATGCATATTGAAGGTATTTAAATAACAACACCAAAATTATTGAAATAAAAAATGATCATGAACTACTGACGTAAAATTTCATAAAATAAAAACAACTAAAAAGTTACAAATAAAAAAATACAATTATAAACAAACGAAAAACCCGACTGTACGCTAAAAACATGAAAACAAGTCCCAATGTTAATGGAAAGTATCGCAGGCGGGGAACAACTTGACCGCCACTCAAGGCCGTTTTCTAAGTAACATTCAGCTAAATGGTGAACCCTCTGCTGGTCCCCGCCTACGATACTTTCCATTAACATTGGGACTTGTCAAGAAAACTCAACAGGGGTTTCCATACTAAAGTGAACAGGACTGAAAACTATCACACTTTTTACCTTTAAATTGCGCTAATTTTGTTAGTTTTTCTGTTGAATTTTGTCCACCTTTTCTGATTGTTTTGGCCATATCTTGGTGATACCTAAATCGATTTGATATTGAAATATCTCATTTGAAAGCTTATAAGTTGACAATGTTTTTAAGCTGAAGTGCACAAAAAATTGTCGTATGAAATTCTTTTTTAATTTAACTTATTTATTTTTAGGTTTTGAATATTTTTAAACATGCTTATCTATTTTGAGGTATTGTGTCTAATTTAAGTCAAATAATGCACATTTGATCATTTTAATAAGTTTATTAAGATGTTACTAATTCAAAACAAACAAAAAAAGTATTGAAATATGGCTAGTTTTTTTATTTTCGGTTTTAAACATGAAATTTTGGCAAAAATTCAAAAAATCTTTAAATATTAAATATCTTAGAAATGGTTAAGTTTCGGATAATGCATTATAGGGTATAATCGACTGGAAATGCCTTCCTCTATCACCTCCTGAAAGGATCAGGTCTACTTACCAATAACCCTGTATACCGCTTTTTCAATACCTTTAAGTACATTTTTTGGTAGCAGCATAATATTTTTACTTAATTTTAGGGTTTCGAACGTCAAAAGAAAAAAAGCAACCGTTATAGGATCTCTTTGTCCGTCTGTCTGACTGACTGTCTGTCACCGCCCTTTTTCTCAGAAACGGGTAAAGATATCAAGCTGATATTTCGCATAGATGGGGAGTACCCCAAAAAAAATATTATGGTACTCCCTGTCCCACACAAGTAAATTGGGGCTTATATTTTTTCCAGTTATTTTGATGTGTATCCTTTTTTTGAGTCATTCGTCAAGTCGCGCGCCTTAGACTCGCGCGCAACGCGCAAGTTGCCCCTCCCGTATTAACCTACTTTTTTTGTCGTCAACTCGCTCGACTGTGAAAATATGTAGAGTCAACCACAAAAGTAATAATTTATTATGCTTAAGGTAACTACTTAAAATGTATAGGGTATTTTATAGGACTTTACTTTAAAATAAAATCAGTAATTAATCTCGCTTGGCAAACTGTTCTCTGCGAACACCAACCATTTTTATTTGTTCGGTCTTTGTTATATTTATAACCTGCACGAAGCAGTACCGACTTTCCTTGCTGGGATGTTATGATTTCATGTGCAATTTTATTACTAAATGGACCTGCTTGCGATGAACTTCCTGGAAGTAATTCTTACAGTTAGGTCTGTCTCTTTGACCAATGAAATAAACGAAATTTGTTTTAAATTTTAGTGCTAATTCGATATTTAATGTAACGGTAACACAACGAAAACGTAACACTGTGTTTATATTACGGCAAAGTAGACTTGGTAATATAGTAAAGTTAATTTATTATAGGCTTACCCCCACAATACATAAAAAACAGTAAAAACTGCCACATTTCAATATTTTTGCGCTGTAAGTAATGCACTGTACATCTCTGCTTCGAATTAGGAGTAACACTAAAACGACATCACTAAAACAATGTAGTTTTAAAGACGGTTTTTGCAACAAAAACAAGGACATAGCTATGGCAGGTAAAATTTGCGCACGGCATGAGAGAGATAGCAAACTTGGGTATCATGCGTCATAGGTCACATCCCCTTTTGCCTTATTCCGCACTTCCAACAGAGGCTTTATTGTATCTTTATCCCGAAATCAAAGCATCTTCTTTAATGGCGACTGTCTAGTCGGTACCTTCTTATGCTAAACAGCCAGGGAGACAATATTTAACTATATTTTTTAGTTTCAATTCGTTTGCATCTGACCGTACTTTACATGGGCTCGCGAGTTGACGATATAAAAAAACAGAAGATGCCAACTCGCGTGGCGCGCGACTCTAAGGCGCGCGACTTGACGAAGGACTCCTTTTTTTTCTTTGTTGTTTTGTATAAGTATGTGTTTCTTTTCTTTAAATCTGTATTTTTTTTGTTGTTGCTGTCTATGTGTCGAATAAATGTATCTTTATCTTCAAATCTACTGTCTAGGCTACTGTCTATAGAAGAAATTCCGTCATTGACAATTTTACGTTACGAATTTATTTTTATTTATTTTATTTTTATTTTTACATTTTCGTGGAGAACCAACATCATTTTGTCAATAAATAATAATTACTTATGAACACATAACAACTTGATGCCATTAACAGAATGAACTTAGTAAACCCAGTAAACCTAACACATCCAGAGGAAAAATAAAATCTCTTTCTCTCTCTCTGAAAAACATACTTAATAGCCTAAACTCGATGCTTTTAGCTATTAACATCTTTGAAATAAAATTGAGCCACCACCGTGTTACTGCCCTCATCAGATCCTCACGAGACCATACCTCAACCAGCACCAAGAGACTGTATTTTTGATCCCTAACCTAATGTTCGTGCGTATTGTCATCACTTAGATCCATTCGCTATATTCCTGCCATCAGACCTTTACGAGACTGTAATGTCACGAGAATATTGCACACTATCTAATTTAATTTAATGTATTGAATATACTGGAAGAATTATGCTTCCTCAATTTCAAATCAAATTATGTTGGTGTCATAAAAGTTGAAAAAGTGCAATGACAACCAATGTGCAGTGATTTTGTATCTGTACACGATAAGATCGCGAGCTGTCAGTGCTGCCTAAACCGACGTGACCCTTCTTTGGAGGCCAGCGGCCAACTGAGTCAAACGTCACTTGTGTTTATGATTTTATAACACAGAAAGCCGCCATAGATATTTGTATGAAGATTTGAGGGAAAAAAATTGCTCAAGTTTGGGATTAATTTACACAAAATAAGTGTGTGTTTATTAAAAAACAAGGTATTTAGCGCCTAGTCCAAGCCTTTAACTTTATAATATGATAAAAATCATATGAAAATTCTTAATAATTACGACAAAGTTGTTACAATACGGGAGTGTGATTTTCTGGTTTTTCGTCATATTCTGAATTTTATTTACAGTTATCCATAATCATTTACTTGAATTCGAATCATTCAGCACCTAGCTAGACTCTTCGGCTACCTGTGTGATTTTTTTCAAGGTTGTAGAGCATCGTTTACTACATAATTCTATGACAATGCCAACCCTCGATTACCCCTTGCAGACCCTTAAAGGAATGCATCGACTTATCAATCCCGTATATTGAACCATAGAGATTTGAAATGCAATAGTTAGCTAATGCTGGTATTGGATGCTCGCCACCCCTTAGCGTACCTGAGTTTACGACAACAACCATTTATACACCATCTTGTGAATTTGACATATGGTTATTATCATGGTGCTCATTGTCAGTATTGTCATTATCGCACTGAAATGTGAAGTCCATGAATAACATAGCAATAGTACTAAAGTTTACTTAATATTCCCAGAACAGATTTCCGGTAATGCAATGCAACAAAATATTATTTTACTAACTTGCTATTATAATAGCAATTGAGCAAGTGCTAATGAACTTTATTGCAACAGTGTTCATAAATGACATATAATAGAGTAGGTAAATAAATGGCTAATTTTATGCATTATGTGATTCTCAAGGACATAAGTAAATAAATTAAAATATTAGATACTATCTTTGCCCGCGAGCTTTGTGCGGCTATTATTTTGTGCATCTCTTCAGGTATATTATATACCTATTACATACTACACTAAGAGGCCTCCCAAGTGTTCTGTAGGATGTGATAGGAATTGGAACACTCTACTCGAATAAGTACTATGTAAGTAAATAAGTTTTTGAGTTTTCGTTTTAGTATTATTTATCAATATATAGACATACGATCACAATAATCGTTCCTCATTTCTCGTGTAATTAGCACATCGTTGCCATATCTCCAATCTGATAAAAAAAAAAATACATAAGGCTAACAAGCGCCGCAAATTGAAAAAAAATATCATATAAAATATTTACAATAGCGTTTTTTCTAAAAACACATAGGTAGAGACGAATAATAATACTTAAATCATTTATTTTCACCAATAATTCCATACGGTTTTGTTAGTAATACTTTTTAATGGTTTATCGTTAGTTACTTAATTTACGGGTATATTGAGAGCCTTTTCCTTTTTAAAGAGTCGGTTAAAAAGTCAAGACAAGACAAGCTTTGTCACTGCCTTTAGAATCGTGTGAAAAAAGTACATGCTTTAACAAAGTACTTAATTTACGATTATGAAACTAATGAATGCATTGTTCAATATAATTGTTGGTTATCATTGCAATGACTGACGTGAGACGAGGTTGCCAGCGACAATAAACGGTGATACGGAGGAAAATTATTCTATTTATCGAGTAAAAAAAGGTAGGGAAGGATACTTTTTCCCGTTTATTCTTGATAAGGTACTTACTGGCAGAAGTGGCAAGATGTTATCATAAATATACCATGGAATAGGCTTCTACAACGAAATGGTTCGTTTTCTATTTCCTACTTTTGTAATTCTTATCAATTGTTTAAGCTGTTGTTTTTCTAATTTTAATGAATGAAATGCAATTTTTCAACATAAACGTGTTTTTTACCGATCGATATTATTATTATTATTATATATTCCATATTTATCCAGAATCCAGATAATATTAGGAGACATTTGTTGAATAATTGTTGAGACCAGCTGTCATACATAATTTGCCACTGAAATTCAAAAATTATAATTGTTTTTTTTGTCAGTCCCGAAATGCAGTGTTTCATTACAAAGGAATCCGAGTGGCAAATTATAATGTCATTATTATTAAACCTAGTTTAATTAAATATAAATTATTATACTTACATACATACGAAGGTACTCGGATTTTAGTTTCCGTATCACGTGTAGGTATTCTAACTACCTGTACATTTAAAATTATACAATTTAAATCGGACGGGTCTCTAATTGATTTAACCTCGGATAATGAACAAACCGGTACACTATGTACCGACCTGTGAGCTCAGCACGGGCGCGCGATAGCCACGATAAACTATCTTCCTGTTACTGACTTCAATTGTCACATTCCGCCATAAAACAATGAGGATTCAAGTGTATCCTCCACGAGTCTGATTTGTTTCATATGCACCAATAATATTTTATTAACTGGTCTACAACATTGTACTTACCATAGTACTGTTGAAAACTAATTTCTTTTTCATCATCGCAGGTCTATAGCATATCTCTGATGGAACCCCGATGGTTCAGTCCCCCCGGATAATTCAGCCTAACACACTCAGCATGCCATACTTAAGTTCTGCTTAACACGACGTCCTCCGAGGTGTGAAACCCGAGTGGCTCAAATATTTCCACCAATCACAGTACGATATCGATCTTTAATATTTAAGCATGGCTCATGCCGACAATGCAGTACAGATACAATGTCGTAAATACATCCTCTTACTAGCAGGACACTTGAATTTTCCTTCACGGTTAAATAAATTACTAGTTATTAGTTAGATGGGAGTATATTAGGAGAGGCATGTTATTATTTTTCTGTTAGTCACGGTCATGGCAAATTATCAATGATAATGACACAATTTTTCCATTGCATTCATGGCGTTTGATTTTTGCACATTAGTCTTTATTTTTTGAATATGTCAAAAAACCTCAATAGCATCAAATAAACTGGATATAAGCACAGACCCACCCTCAGCTACCGAGATCCATAGCGCGATCAGGACACTCAAAGACGGAAAAGCACCCGGTTCTGACTTAATAGCTTCAGAAATGCTGAAATCAGACATTTCATCTGCAGTAAACATGCTTACCCCTCTGCTGTCTGATATCTGGGATCAAGAACTTATCCCTGAAGAATGGCGAACTGGACTTTTAATAACAGTACCGAAAAAAGGTGACCTAAGCAAGTGCTGCAATTGGAGAGGAATAACACTTTTACCAATCCCCTCAAAAGTCCTCAGTAAAATTATCTTGGACCGCCTTTCAAAAGCGGTGGAGCCACTCATCCGTAACGAACAAGCAGGATTCAGACCAGGAAGATCATGTACGGACCAAATCAATACGCTGCGTATTATCCTCGAACAAGCCTCGGAATTCCAAAATGAAATCCACGCGCTGTTCGTCGATTTTGAAAAAGCGTTTGACACATTGCATTGGTCCGCCATCTGGAGCCGCCTGGAAGAAGTTGGTGTCCCCACCAAAATAATTAATCTGGTGAAGGCCATGTACCATAACTACTCGTGTAGAGTCTGTCACGATGGCCTCATATCAGATCCAATAGAGGTTTCTGCGGGAGTGCGACAAGGTTGTCTTCTGTCACCTTTGCTTTTCCTCGTTGTCCTTCCCAAGTAACATTTTTGGTTTTAGAAAGGTTTTGAAAAGGTTCTAGAACCTTTGTATGGAAATCAACTCGTAAGTCTTAGAAGGCTCAATAACGTTATATTAACCTTATATTAACCTCCTGAGTGCAAAAAGGGCCCACGTTTTAGAACCTTTCTGAGAGCTACAGCAAAACCTATAGCTCAAACCCAGAACCTTTTGATCTAATTACACAGAACCTAAATATTACCTTCACAACCTTATTATAACGTTAACATAACCTTGGAAGACAGCTTTTAAGTTCTAAATTAGTCTTGGATGTAACTCCACTATAACTTGAAACATATTTGATGGATATTTGTAATGCGTTTCCAGGACTCTCGGGTTTTAAAATGTTTCTGTGTAAGATTTTATAATAATTATAATAAATGGCGCCATTACCTGACACTTTCCAAGATTCAAAATGGCTAGCTAGTAAGTGTTGTATTAATAAAAAATACAGTAAGTAGTGAGGCTGAAGTCAGGAAATATGAAAAACTTGTGCGACTAGCACTTTATCGTGATACTTTAGGATAATAGTTCTGTATACGTAACGGGCCTTTTGTAAATAATAAATTTGAAGATATTTTAATTAAAAAAATAGATAAAATTTTATGTTTGGTCTAAAGTTATATTAGAAATAAAAGAACTGTCTATATAAAAAAACATATATTTGGAATTATATAGCACACGCTACTGAATTTTCCCCTAATTAATTAAAATGTATCTTTTTGCTAAGTTTTTATTTTAAATTTCAGTGAAAAAATATGGCGGCCGTTAAGAAATTACTTAAAAGCATTAAACATATTTTGAGGATGCCTCTAAAGCTTTAAAATATTCTTGAAAGACTTAAATCATGCCTTTAGCTCATAGCCAGTGCTTAATGCTTTTGGTTTTCACCAAGTAGTCCTAATTTGTTTGCCTAGACAACTCTCATCAGCCTAAAGGTTTAAGATAGGTTTTAAAAATTACTTATAAGTGATTTCAACATTCCATAACTGTATAGTTGTATCGAGGTTAAAAATTTAACCTTAAGCTCTCACTTTAGCATAAATGCTAGCTTTTCTAGAACTTAATCAGGAGTCTACGACAACTATAAGATCCTAGAACTATATGCTCTTGAAACACAAGTTAAAATAACGTTAATTTAAACTCTTATCAGCAGCTCCAAGGTTGTATTAATAAACAATTGGTTTTAGGACTTATTAATCATTCCCAAGTACTCAATATGACCAGATAGCAAAGCATTAACCTTTTCACAACCCTTATAAAACCTAAAGGCATTTCTTACAACCCAAGCTCGAATGAAATGTTACTTGGGTTGATGGGATAATGCTGCGCGTCAATGAACAAGTCCACCAAGGCATAGATTGGGAACCAGTTGGTAATCTGCAAGACCTGGATTATGCGGATGATCTATGTCTCCTGAGCAACCATCAATCTGACATTCAGAACAGGCTAGACGTGCTTAAATCGGAGTCTGCCAAAGCTGGCCTAAAAATTAATGTCGGAAAGACCAAATACCTAAGAACCGGCGACCACGAAGATAACGCGATTCTCGTAGGAACCGAAGAAGTGGAGATGGTATCACGGTTCACTTACCTAGGTAGCGTTGTGGCAGGCGATGGTGGCACTGATTTAGATGTCAGCTCCCGTATCGACAAGGCTAAAGGCGCATTTGCGTGTCTGCGCTCCGTATGGCAGTCAAAACACCTCTCTCGTAGAGTGAAACTCAAAATATTCAACACCAACGTGAAATCTGTACTGCTATACGGATGCGAAACCTGGAAGACTACGAAGACCCTAACACAGAAGCTTCAAGTATTCATCAACCGCTGCCTCCGACAGATCCTGAAGATCTTCTGGCCCAACACGATATCGAATGTAGACCTCTGGAAGAGATGCCACGAAGATCCTGTTGGTTTGCAAATAAAACGGCACAAATGGAGTTGGATCGGCCATACCCTGCGTAGAGACCAAAATCACATTCCAAGACAGGCTCTTGACTGGAATCCGCAGGGCAAGCGTAAGCGAGGCCGCCCTAAACAAACATGGCGCCGTTCAATCGATGCGGAGATGCAGGACGCGGAGATGACGTGGTCCGAGGTGAAGCTCGCTGCCGTCGACAGACAGAGATGGAGAACCGTTGTGTCTGCCCTTTGCCCCACGGGGGGGTCATAGGACGCCAAGAAGAAGAAGCATTAAATTTGCCCTGTACCAACCCTGGCATCGCACTTTTTAATCATTTCTATTTAAGACGACCGAATGGCGTAGTGGTTAGTGACCCTGACTACTGAGCCGATGGTCCCGGGTTCGATTCCCGGCTGGGGCAGATATTTGTTTAAACACAGATATTTGTTCTCGGGTCTTGGATGTGCCCGTAAAATGGCAATAGGCCCGCCCCCTATTACATTGGGACTAACATAACACTCTGGCGAAAAGTGGGTGCAGCAATGCACCTCTGCCTACCCCGCAAGGGAGTACATTAGTGCAAGGCGTGAGTACGTGTTTTTTTTTTTTTAACTAACTTTACTGTAAAAGCATGATAGCAATCGATTTCATTTCCATCTATGGGTTTGTATTCGTACAACTTCATTTTACGGCTACGCTAATTCATAATGGGGAAGAGTAAAAGCAGGAGCACGTTCCGCAGTGGGTGACAAAACTATCAGCGGTGAATTAGGATTTGTCTGTACCAACGAAGTCGTGGCCAGAGCTCAACTTGCTGGCCCACGACAGAGAAGGATGGAAGCGCCTGGTGTCAGCCCCAGACTCCTCAGAGGAGTAGCGGGATCGAAGAAGAAGAAGAAGGAATATTGGTAAGTACTTCTCTAACGAGAAGGTCTGTACATAGAAGGCACAAATCAGTATAAACACTATGTAGTTTTGAGAAAATGTATGAGTGCCAACCAGTATTTTTAGTGTTTTTAGATATTTCCTAGAATTGATCAAAATTACTCAGTCAAAGGCTTGGGCTTTGATTTAATGTCCAGAATGCCTAAACCATGGGATTGAACTAAAGCATAAATATATCCAGATATATTTATCTGTGAATTGAGTTCTAGTCTTGTACCTAAACTAGTCAAGTAACAGGCATAATTGCAAAGATATGTTGTATGTGTACCTATCTATCTGTATATGTATGTATAAATTGTATATGCCATACCGTTTTGTATACCAACACCAGTCGTGTTTTCTAAGATACAGTGGCGGAATAGTGCCTATACTTACAATACATGCCAGGTACCTACTATACCAAGTGCGTATTATAATATTCTTCAAGAAGTTGGAGAAATTGTACTTGTGTATTGTATAAATTAAAATAACTTTTATAATTTATAACTGTATTATATCCATAACATTTATTAAGATAACCTGTGTAAATATTTTGGCTAAATAAACATTTTTTCATTTTCATTTTTCATTTTCATTTTCATTTTCATTTTTCAATTCGGTAATAAATAAAACATTACTTTAACTATACAAACTTTGTCGTTCACCTCGTGTTGCAGACACGATTTTTGGGTTACTATTCACATTTTCAATATCCTGTATGTATATGTATACTCAGTATATATTGTACTTGCGCATACTATGGTATAGATTACTTGTATTGAATCTCTAAGTCCCCAACAGTACAACCCGTTTCGCGCGGCCGACATCCGTTATACAATACCTGTCTATGTATATACAGTACACTCCACTAAATATGTAAGTAAACGGTATAAAGAACGATATGAGAAATATTTGCATTTGAAATGTATCCTTCAGCGTTGTGTTTTTCAGGAGACTGAAAGTGAAGAAAAATATTTCAAGTAAAATATAATAAGTTCTGGTGTATACAATACAGGTGCCCTAAACACTGATTCGCCTCAGCTAATCGCACTGTCAATCAGTTTTTTTCAAAATTCTAATGTGCGAGTTAATAATAATAATTATTTTTTTATCATTTCGGAGACACACTCTTAATTGCGTTAGACAATTTGCTCTTCACTTTGGCAAAGGATGGACTGAGTGTTTAGTTCAATAATAGCTACCCGGCCCGACAAACTTGCTATTAGGTCAGTTTCTTTTCTGTACCGCATCTGCACGATTCAATTACTTGTTTCTATAGCCGACAGTCCACAGTGTACAGCTGTGCAACCTCCGCGCTACACTCGAGCGTTGATCTTGGACATTGAACTAGAAACGAGGAGTCATTACCAGCACACTGTGTTCGCTGTTAATTGGGCCGCAGTTGCGATCCCCGTCGATAACCTTGCAGTTTTCTATAAAAGGCTTGTGCTTAGAGTAGTTGGAGTTATTATGTGATTATTTATATACTTACTTATTTAAAATTAGTAGAATTACGTTTTTCAAATAATCTTGTTACTAATAGTCGAAAGTTAGTAAATGTGAGTGTTTCACGCCAAAACATTTTTTTGTAATGTAGCACATGTACTACGGGAAATTTACATCACATTCAATTAAAACATCACATTTTATTCCAGAATCCACGGACAGATAACAGTAATATCGCGGAAGAAGCCTTTTTTTTATGTAGCCTGGGTAGTGTCCCACTGCTGGGCAAAGGCCATAAGGAAGAAGCCTATATTATATTTACTCCTCACCAAATTAGTCTAAGCAGTGAACTAAATTGTCAATACTTTGTATGTACTCGTGCCGATAACTGATAATTTTTATGTTTTTCTTGCGAAGCTAATTTTATTCATATAGGTACTTAAGGACATTACAATCACGTCACAGTTTCCCAAGACTGAAAAAGTATAAAAATATAAAAAATACTGAAATAAGTATGAAATATGAAAGGTATATTGTAAATACTGTTTAAGCTATTTTAGCTTACTTTTGCTTACTTACCATAGTTAATTATCCAACAAGTGGGATTAAACCGCGGAAAATATTCATTTTCTTTTTTCATTAAGTGTTAGATTCATTAGCTAGGTGCACCATTAAATAAGTTAATTATGTACCTACAGTTGAGTTGAAGCTATAAATTAACTTGTTGTATAACGTGTATGGAGTTCAATAATTATTAACTGCTCTCACATAATAAATCTCGAGTATAATTGAAGTACAGTGCATGACTAGTTAAGTACCTGCTATTTAGAACTTTAATAGCCGACTTCGCAAAATATCGCAGATAGAAGTGTTAGAAATAGTTTTTTTTTTACGTTTTTTATTATCACCTGTACAGATATTTTGTAAAAATAATATTTTTTGGCGTAATTTTTCACAGTGTACTCAAACTATCACACACTGTGCTTGACTTGCATATAATTTGTAGAATAATAGCTACACAACACACGTGTTACGCCACTTTTTTGAACCATATTTATAATTATCATTTTCATTTATACCACATTCATAGTTTACTAGGCAAGCCAAGGCGGTGCCAAAATTTAATTTCACATGTTCTTTTAAAAAAAATACCTACTTCGTTGAAAGAAAGAGTGAAAACACAGCCTTCCGGGAATCTAGATGTGCCAGTTTCCTCGCAATGTTTTCCGAACACCAATCTAAATCAAACGACGCGACACTTCACATGTCAACGAGACAAGTCATTATTGATTGTGTTGTCCTTCTCTATACTGCTATTAACAACCTCCTCCATTGAACTAAATTACTGCCGCAACTGTTTTTTAATTATGGCGTTTCCTTACATGACTCGATCTAATTTATCGGCTTTCAACGCATTTTAGTACAAAGGTAAAGATTTAGGGTCTCTCTATCAGTGAACTCACCAAAGGTAAGTTATACATTATAACCGTCTGCTCAACTTATGCATTCGCTATATTTTTGGCCTGCGTAAGTATGATCATGTCTCTGATTTTCGTAACAAACTCAAGTGGCTCAATATCCGTCACCGAAGGAATGCTCATATTCTATCTCTCGTTCATAATATAGTCTACAATGCTAGTGCCCCATCCTACCTAACAGAACGCTTCACGTTCTTCGACTTTTCTGACCGTCCTCAACGGTCAAGTCGCAATCTTCTCTTTCGTACCCCAGAGCATAATGCGGCAGGGTATTCTGATTCTTTTACTGTGACAGCGGTTCGCTTGTGGAACAAGTTACCACTGGATATAAGACAAACTAAGTCTATAGATCTTTTTAAATCTAAAGTTCGTCTCCACTACCTCCAAGAGCAGAACATTCTGCCTAACTGATCCCTATCTGTGTGATGATGATGATAGTAATTTTATGTATGTATTTATGTATGTATGTAATGTATTTATTTAGGTATCATGTGTATATTTATATTGTATAGATAGGTATATATTAAGATATTAATATTTCGGTTAAGCACTCAATATAAACCATCTTCTTTCTTCAAAGCCTTAAGCACTACCAATCACTTTTTCAACATCACCAAAGGTTAATTGGTAGAAAATGCTGCTAGCATTAAGTTCGCCTTTGTAGCAATTTACTTTGTGCAATAAAGAATTTAATAATAATAATAATTATATGTCATACTGAACAACATTTTTATATGGATCTTGATATCCGAAATAAAGAATTATTATTATTATTTTATTTATTTATTATTATTTGTTAAAAAGTATTGATATTTCCTTTATTTATTGATGAGTTTTTATCTAATAAATCATATATGGAAAGTCAATATCACTGAAACTTGAACCCACTCAAAAGTACATAATATAGCTTGAAAAGGTTTAAGCCCGAGACTGTACTTACAGAAAATAAAACTGCAGTAGCACAGCCTTACACATTTTCCTTTTTTATCCTAGCAGCGTAAAAAAAAACTTTGTGATTTACTTCTCCCTGCCCACCGTGGACATTGCTGCAAGTTCCTGCTATAGTTTTGTCCTTTAGAATTTAAAATTCATCGGACTGGTCGGGCAAGTTCACGGAAAATCACTAAATGTTAATGTCTTTGTTTAAAATTAGAACAGTATGCTAACTACCTACAATGATAATAATATGTAGGTAAGTACAGGCCTGAAATATAAATGGATGGAAGCTGTTTGTCTAGGTTTTTTTATACATTTTTTATAATTATAGTTGATTTACACTTAAATATATTTATTTTAAGCGGGTACTGTACCCCCTAATCTTCAGGAGCAGCCAAATGTCTCCTCTGATTCTGTTTTCAGGTACTTAGGTACATCTATGAGGGGAGGGATACATTTATTAATTTTTCAATAAAGACAATAATAAAAAGTACTTATTAAATGGATTTGTTTAAAGTTTCGGGGTTCAGCTTATTTATTTAAAAAATATAGTATACAGGTTGTTGCAAAATTGGTATACTAAGCCGAATTTTACATGTGCAGCATGTTATATATCTAAGCCCGAAACTGAAATCAGAATTAGGAAATTCGCGAAAAAATATATTCCATAGTAAAAAAGTCACGTGACCAACAAAGTTTCTATGGAAAATGATATTTTATTTTCGCGAATTTTCAAATTCTGATTTCAGTTTCGGGCTTAGATATATAACATGCTGCACATGTAGGTTTCGGCTCAGTATACCCTTTTTGCAACACCCTGTTTAATATCGTATTAATTAGTAAAGTTACAGTAACATATTTCGTAACTTTCTGCGGTAACGTCACATGTTACCTTTAATAACGGCTTAGGTTTATTAAAGTATTTTTTTAAAATTACCAATCTAATCTAGTTTATAATCTACAACAACAAATATCTATGCTAACAAATTATCTGAAAACAAATCACAATATCTGAAACTTTCCATTCACCCAATCCTTACCTTACCCATCCTCCTATCTTGAAATGACCCTTGAACTTGGGAAGTCCCAACTTCCAGTACAGTTTCCTGTTTTCACATACAACAGGCGTGAGCATAATTTATAATTAATAATTATACATCAACAAAATGCATTGTGATTGACAGATTACCTTGACAAAAGGTTAAAGGCCTTTAACCGGACGAATTAAAAAATATTAACTGAAGTAGGTATACATATTATAACCTATAGTACATAGGTACAGGCTAGTTGAGATGAGATAGACACGTAGTTAACATGACAAAGTTTATTTTTTCTTGACTTATATGTTATTTACCTGTTATTTATGCATTATAATTATGTAGGTTATAATATATATGTAGGTTATAGTTAGTTCAATTTTAAAAATGCAATTAAGTATAATTATGGAAATCATCGCTATTATAGTCTTAATAGAGCGGAAATAACAGCGAGTAGTAGCAGTGACAAAATTACTATCATTATAATAATTTATTTTCATATAATGATTTATGGCTATTATGAGTCACATCGTTAGGAGAGGCCTATGTCCAACAGTGGACTACAGAGGGCTGAGAGAGAGAGAGAGAGAGATGAGTCACATTATACTTCAAACATTCTCATGTTAATAATATACATAATCATATATTTTTCCCCGAATATTATGATTTTTTACGATAAACACATTCAGCTGAACTCAGGTCTCCTTAAATCAATGTACAATCCGAGGCAAAGCGACTAAGTGCCAATTTCTCCATAGTCGGTTAGAGCATAACCAGGTATTAGTGGTTGACTTTTGACACATCTGTGAAGAATTTTATATGGAGATGACGTAGAATTGATAACCAATCCCTGGTCGGTTAGATAACCTATGGAGAAATTGGTACTAAACCTCTCCGATAGTGACAATTCTATGTCAGATTTCGTTGCCCCAGATGATCGTGGAATCGGCTGAATGCCTTCCATTTTAATTTTAAGCTCTTATAGAATAGAATACTCTTTATTTTGCACCATTAATGACAACATGTTGTGAATTGTAAATTCACAACTTTTATATAAAATAGTACAAAAAAGGCGGATTTATTGCTTAAAGCAATCTCTACCAGACAAACTTTTATTTCGAGTATTTACAGTTCTCTCATAATGAGGAGAGCATTGACCTGGCTTTAAGAAGTCTACTGATAAAACCACTCCTGTATAGGTAGGGTACGATTGGGTAAGATTATTTTAGGCGTTAATTATTAGTCCCCGTTCTATCCTATATTCAACACAATCAGTTTCTCGTATTCAATATATAAAATCCGTAAAGTCGAAGTTTATATTTTCGACCAGCTTCCTAAATGTTTAGTCTTCAAACTCTTCAATAATAGATATCATAAAATGCCAATAAAAATGTTATCTCGTTGAGCAAGGTCAATATGGTTTTTTTACTGCGACGACATCCTGACGGATTTTGTCAAATTTACAAACATGTTATTTATTTATAAGTATCCGATTGACGTTACCTTCCGGTTGGTAAAAAAAGTTTAGTATTTTTTTTTATCTTTCGGATAGGTACATCCAAGTACCAAAAACTTATTAATACCCTGGATTTAAAAAATAATAATTTGCGCTATTAAAACTAATACTCGTAGAACATGCACTTAGCATTAACACCCTATATTATAGAAAGTACCTACTAACATTTTCGAAAAAAAATAAAATATACCTACTTACATAAAATCACTATAAAAATTACTATTGCGGAAGATACACATAACGAAAGATCAAGGTTTATTCGTACAATTAAGGGAATATTCACGTATTTTTATAGGAAACAAAAAACAGTGTCTGACGAAGGTCGGATTAATTTATAATTACCTTCCCACCTATCAAGTTATCAGACGTCAAGAAAAATACAGATTGTTTAACCCTAGAGTAGTCGCGCCTTTTTTTGTGACGCGAGTGATCGCGTGGCGGCATTTTGCCGCCCATATTAAAATGTATTTTTTGGACACTTAATAATTACGAAAACTTATAAATGTATATAATTTTAATAAAATTAATCATATGGTATTAGAAAAAGTAATATTTATAGATTTTATACTATAATTGTCCATTATATGAGCTATCGTTCATGCTTTGGTAAAAAATCTGATCTTTTAGGTATAAATTTGTCTTAAACCACACAAAATCAACAAAACTCAAAATTATTTAAAAAAATTAGACGTTATCGTCATCTACAGCATTTATTTCAGCAACACAGTCCTGAAACATGAACACAAAGTGATCGTTGCACAGTAACTTTCTACATGTATTGCACCCTTTTTTGACCTACTATTTTTCTTATATGGACATAGTTATATGCATGTACCCTCTCTTCTTTAGGGTGTTTTATGTTGGTCCGGTGGTACAAAACGGGAGACTTGTACCACCGGACCAATAAAAAACACTTATGTACTGTCCATATGTGAGATTTTATTGTTATACGTGGTGTAGTTATGGGCAGAGCTATTTTTTCCAGGTAAATTCTTCGTAAAATTAACTCGTTAGTAAATTAACAAAGCTATATCGTTAATCGAATGTAAACTGAAATAGATACATACCTACATTATATTACCAAAAACACTGAAAAACTAACAATATTTCATAACAATTGTAAAAAAAATAACTAAAATTTTACTGACGCGAGTGCTCGCGCGGTGAGCATTTTGCCGCCGCGTGCGACACACTCACTTCAATTCTCTCGTCCTGCCGTAACCTGTGCACTGAATTTCTCCAAATTTACGTAACATGTAGCAGAAGACCGAGAAATCAGCTACATAGGCGCTGGACCTTGAGGAGTGCATAGTTCACAAAATAATAAACATTCATTGCTGAGGGCGGCAAAATGCTCATAGCGCGAGCACTCTAGGGTTAACAAATAATTAAATACATCTTTCAATTCCTTTGGTTCATTGAACTTTGAACTTCAGGCTCAAAAGTTACACAGGTTGTTGCAAAAAGGGTAAGGTTCGGCAAGTAAGCCAAAAGAGGGTGATCATTCGTGAACTGACAAAGAATCCGCTGGAGATGGAACACGCCACGTAAAGCTGATAAGTATAACATAAGAAATTATTGTTGCGTACGTTACGTTTAAATTTATATTGTAAAACTGTTAGATCCTATCCTGACCTATCAGTTAGTACACTCACGAGCAATGAAAAGGTTCCAGCTACTTATGGAACGTCAATGGCAGGTGGAAGTGCACATGTGTGATTTTACTAAGTATTAATAATTCACAAGGTTTTCCTACCTTCAGTTAAGTAATTTAAAATGTTAGGTTCTTTATTTCTGAAGTGTCGAAAGTCAAAGCGTAGTTGCGAGCACTAATCAAAGATTACTAAACTAATGCCAATGTTATAAAATACACAAATTAGTATATCCGTTTCTTTGCGTAGTGTTCCGCACTGGAAACTACAAGGTGTTATTATTTTTCATACATACCTATTAGTACGTACGGTACCTATTATTAATACAATGGTACAATGGTACCTTTATAATGTCTGTTTACAAATAAAGACAGATACTTACTTACAATTTAGTGTTTTAATCGCTTTGTCAAAAAAAATATTTTTATACATACATACATCATGCAAATTTTAATATCGAATTCTTGAATATTGTAAGAAGTTAAGTTTTTTTAAAATGATAACAGCTGAATACTTGTTTGTTACTTACTTTGCCTGCACACGGCAATGATCCTAAAAATATTGCACTGATTTGAGTAGACTTTCTTGTTTTTGGTTTCTACATGTGAGCGGTTTTATTAAAAATCCTACGGAACCCGAAGGACAGAGCAGGTTTTTGTCGTTGTAAAATGAATTGCTCAGGACCTAAGTTTCAACACAGTCAAGTTGAATTTTTGCAACCACAAACGAGTTTTCCCTTTCAAGTTAATAAGAAAACCAAAAGGAGTATTAACGATTCAGACTTACGACATGGAGCAGCTTGGACTAGACATTCAAACGCTAACCGGCTTAGATTATCAATATACAAACAAGATGGTATATCACATACAAAAACAAAGCCAAGCTGTCCGCATTTTGTTTACAGTGAAACCGTTATAATGACAACCAAGAATAAAGTCACAAATCTTCAAACCGAACTAATTCAAAATAAGAGCTTAGTTATACAGGGTGTTGCAAAAAGGGTATACTAAGCCGAAACCTACATGTGCAGCATGGTATATCTAAGCCCGAAACTGAAATCAGAATTTCAAAATTCGCGAAAAAAAATTTTAATTTTCCATAGAAACTTTGTTGGTCACGTGACTTTTTACTATGGAAAATTAATTTTTTTTATCGCGAATTTTGAAATTCTGATTTCAGTTTCGAGCTAAGATACCATTATACCATTTTTGCAACACCCTGTAGAAGTGCGGTGTTATTAATTTTCGAGAACGGTTTTGCACTGACACTCTACCTTGTCCATATTTATCTAACGATATACGCGCTATCCGAGTGCTAACCGGAGAAATGGCGAATACGTTTACTGACCAATGGCATTTTTACTTAAACGTAAGTAAACAAAATTGTAATTGCCTACATAAGTTGCTATTATATGCATGTATTATAACTTAAGTAGGTGCTTGTTTAGTGTAATATAAATGGGAGTATTACCAGCCGATAACAGTTCAGTTGTTTGGCTGATATTGTAAATATTAGTTTTTAAAGATTATTTTGATTAGGTAAATAAATACAAAATACAAATGCAAGAATCCACACTCTGACGGTGATATTCAAAAGAATTGGTGCGAAATGCGAAATAAAAGTACCCAATGGGCGTTATAATTATATGCTTTATCTTTTCATAGCAATTTAAAATCTAACATACATCCAAGTACAGTTAGCAGGATAAACTAATCTATGTAAACAAAATAAAAAAAGTTTACAAGTACAGTTTGAAACAGAAACGTGTATCACAGTCCCTTATCTTTATGCTGGCCTTACCGATGATAATTTAACGTTGAAGCTCAAAGATTAATTGAATACTATGTTAATTAGTAGTCACGTGTCCGCTAAGTGAATTCTGCTATCAATGTCACAAACACGATACTGTGCTGTTATTCGTTGATTCAATATTTTGTTTTTGTTAGCCGTCACTTTGGTGGTGCAGTCGATAAAACAGAGGCGAACCACCGTTCCGGCATTTTTACGCCGATCATGTCAATAAATATACCATAGGCATAAGTGTATAAATTTCTGCATGGCGTTTGGTGACACACACCAAAGTGGACTAGGAATTGTCACCGTGAGATCGGACTCGTATTAAAGATACAGTTGACTATTTGCCATAATTAAAAGGGATATAATTAAAATAATTAAAACAGGGCCACTCGTAGGAACTTCTTTCGTGGATCTCAAAGTAAAAGTAAAAAATTTAGATTCTGCAATGTTTATTACTTTCATTAATTATAACAGTTTCATTAATTGTATTATTCAGTTTGAATCATTTTTGTTGCGGTCCCTGTTTTAATTATTTTAATTATATCCCTTTTAATTATGGCAAATAGACAATGACAGAAACAATAATGTATTCCACAGAGTATCTGTATTTTGCAAATTTGCCCTTTATTAACACAAATAAAGATAAATCGTGGCCTTGAAAAGATAGTATAAGTATCAAAAATTTAAGGTAATCAACATTTACCTTTTTTTTCAAAGAAAACAAGTGACTAAAATAGTTTTTATGCGTGGGCAGTTGTGGATACAGCTCTCATGTGCATTTATATGAAGATATCTCGTATTGTGTCTTTCACATTATATTGCAAGGAAGCCTACATACTTACGTTATTTTATGAAGAACTGGGTTAAGGTTGAATGCGTGCATAAGTGCAATAATGCACTAGCGTTATATGTATTATGCTGCAGTTTTATTTTTAATGCGACGACGACTTTCAAATTTCATAAGATCTCAAATATACCTCACTGAAACTAATATTACTGTAGCAAGCCTGATAGAAATCATTTTCAGAAGCATGATCACAGGATACACAAACATAATATGGAAAAAGAACATTTTTGTCAACTATCACTGTCAAAAATGTAAGGCAAATTTGTCAGTTCCAAAAGCGACACTTGTTTTTTCCATATGTTTGTGTGGATTCGAAAATAGTATCGAATCCTGTGATCGCTGCACAGGTTGATATAAAATGGCCATCGCTCCCGCCTGAATTTCAAATTAATCCGCTTATCTTCAGTTTAATTTCACACCTAACATAATACACACTAATAACATAATACGGTTAAGACGCAACAATACACAACAACAAAAAACAGTGTACAATCCAACTATAAAGTCGTGAAAACGGAAGTGGATGCTAACTAATTGTTTAAGATCGTAGTTAATCGGTCTGTTATATTTATTTAAGGACAAATCCGTTAAAAATCCATAGTCAATCAGTATTTTATTTTTTAAATGTATGTAAAAGTAAGTAAATAACTGATGATCATAAAAAGTCTTAGCAAAATCGCACTCTCTGATGTCAGGACTTTATAGTTTGACTGTACACACGTTCAATAAACTTAATAACAAGAAGACTTTTATGTTATGAAGTGAGTATAAATAAGATCGATTTAGCTCGAGTCACGAGGTAGTTATCAGTGTATCGATTACACTGAAATGCGCATGAAGTTCAAAGTGAGTATAATCCACGAGAATAGGTATAATAGTGCATTTGTGTACTACAGCAGTGAAATGCAATAGTATGTAGTAGATATATTTCGCATGCATTTTTGTAGCCGGATACTTTTAATCGAATTATGCAAATCTTGGTGTTGCAAAAAGGGTATACTAAGCCTATTTTTTTCCATAGAAACTTTGTTGGTCACGTGACTTTTTTAATATGGAGAACTTTTTTTTTTCGCGAATTTCTTAAACTCGTAGAACAAAAGTTTAGCCACCCCCTTTCGGCTTAGTATACCCTTTTTGCAACACCCTGTATACTGGAAGATAGAGAGGATTTGTAACTGTCTGGTATTACGGATAGTGGGGTTGATTAATTCAAAAAAATGTGCTAAATCTAGATATTCTGTATGATCCGATGTTTTCATTACCGTAACATCACGTGATATTATGCCTACAAATATTAATAAATTTAATTAACCCCTGATAATAAATCTACTAGTAGGTATATATTCGGTTATAATATTTTTAATCCACTATTCCATGCACTATTTATCTTTATCTTTTTTTTATATTATATTGTTTCCAGCTATATATTGTATCTACCTATACGATATTGAAATTCAATAGTTAGAATGATTATGGTTGCCCTTATAAGGTCAGGCTCGATGATAAATCACTATTGAATAATGATTATAGGTATATACACTATTGATAACTTTGTGACATGAAGTCTGATTTTTTATCTTTAAACAACCGTTTGTCTAGGCTAGGTATAATTAGGTAAGCATAACTTTTAATAGGTTTATCTCTGTGTCTTGATTTTTATATTTATAAACTTCTCTCCTCTCAGCCTATCGCACTACAAATCACTTTCTCGACATCACCAAAGGTTAACTGGTAGAGAATGCCTAGTAGCATTAAGTTCGCCTTTGTACAATATTGTTTTATGTGCAATAAAGAATTTATAATATTAGGTACAGATTTACATAAAGTACTCGTCTAAATACTTAGCTATTCATAATCCTTATTTAATCAATACACGCTACCATATTTAAATTTCTCCATCTTACGAGCTTGCCTTTTTTATAAATATAATATTCTTATTAGGATAAAAAATATAAAGTTAATTATTTCTTGTTGCTATTCACTACTTAGAAGGCATAATAACATTTCATTGTTCTATTAATTATTAAGTAAGTACGTAATGTTCAAAATAATGTGTAAGTATAATAGTAAAATCTTATGTGTGGAAAATTTCATTGTAATTTAATGACTTATCGGATTAAAAGCAGGTAGGTAATACTAATCCTCTTAAAAAGATAAAAAAATCTATCAAAATTATAGTAAGTATGCCAGCCTTAGGTACTTAATGGGTAGGTATTACTTCCTAAGATAAAGAATTAATTTATCGATGAATTACATAAATAAAGAGGTGTAAACAAAATCACGCTTACCCATACTATGATAGGTACTTACTTATAAGAGCGGTGGTAGCTCAGTCGCATAAGCGCCCGCTTCTTACGCCAGAGATGCGGGTTCGAATCCCGGCGCTGACATGTACCAATGAGTTCTTTTCTGAATTTAAGTACAATGTATACCATCGCTCTTACGGTGAAGGAAAACATCGTGAGGAAACCTGCATATCTAGATTTAGCACATCTAGATATGTGAAGATGTGACCCACCAACCCGCAGTGGACCAGCGTGGTGGGAAATGGTCCAAGCTTAGGAAGGCAGTTTAGACCTTGGGGATATGCACAAAGGTTCCATTTGAGAGAGCCAGGTGCAGGTACTGACACCCCCACAGATAATAGAATAGGCACTTACTTATGTTTTTATTTTATACTTTTCTATTAGAGCATAAAATCAGTTTTTATAAATTTTATTAGTATTTTGTTCAGTTCATAATTATTATATTTAGATAGGTACTTCAAATTAAGCTTTATTGTCACTCGGACCCTATTAATGTTTTGTAGTTAAATTCTAATTAAGTACTTATTTGTAACTTTATCATATTTATATTATTTTGTGTTTTTTTTATTATTTCATCCAGTAGTCTTGTCTGAATCTGTGATCCTAAGTACTCCTGAGGTAGGGAATGAAATGAGATACAAACATTATAATTCAAGTTCAAATTATCTTTGTTAGAACTAGAAAGAATCCCTGGTACGCGGCTATATGCCTTAGTACCTAATTGGTATTATAGTAGATAGAGCATTCTTTCTAGCGTACCTGACTCATATGTAGTTAGCTAGTAAACAAGTCAATTAGAGAATAGTTTTCTTGTTTACGCAGGTTATTAGTACGTGTGTAATATTATAGAATCCGTTGTTATTTATATAAAATTATCTATACTAAAAGCCTACTAAAACATTATTAATTAAGTACACTCATACGTAACTCGAAATACAGTGTTTGTAGGTACTGGTGGTAGTCTGAATGTTTGTAGATATTTTTTTGCATACCTTCTTCCTTTGCACCAGAAGGGACACACTAGCTAACGAAATTAAATTTATTTGAATTTAAATTGAGAAAACGAAGTTTTGGAGCACTGCTGCGCTAACCACGACTCTATCTTGTTGTATTAGTGTCGCCGCACACGGGCCACCGGCCACAGCCACAAACGCCGCCACGAGAAGCTTTTGTATGGAAACGATTTGAAGCGTGTGGCCGCTACCGGCGTCAACCGTGTGCGGCGAGTCCATATAATATGAACGAAAATTACAGGAAATGTGCTAGTGGTGGCGTTTTGTGGTTTGTGTCCGGTGCCCCGTCTGCGGGGACACTTAAACGTGTCACGTCACGACAGTGCTCTCGATCGGTCGGTTTATGGCAAGGTGGAGTGACCCTCCACCACATTTCGCCACGGTCATCCGAGAACCTGTTTATGGCACCGAGTGCATTGACTCCCGCATGTCACATACAGACAGACAACACAAAAGACAAAGAAACCACATGAAGTCTTGAAAGAATAACAAAAAACAACAAAGCTTCACCTGACCTGAATTAATAGGTACTACGTAAAATCCTATAACGGTAGGACTTACACAATATGGGTTTTTCTGCCAAAAAATACCTTTCAGCTGTCACAAAATTGTTCAACCCACCTGCATGTACCTAGGGTCGTAGTCGTAGGTTACTAGCGTTAGCGGTGAATACAGTGAGTCATGTAGTGATGATCATACAGACTACAGAGTTCTGAGCAACTTTGAACTCTTACTCTTAAATTTGGGTTCTTAATGAGTACTGGATATTCCAAATTACGACTTAGTTATACAGGTTTAGGTGGTTTTGCTCGATTGGAAAAAGAAAAATTCATCAAAATTGATCTTTTTAGGGTTCCGTAGCCAAAATGGCAAAAACGGAACCCTTATAGTTTCGTCATGTCCGTCTGTCCGTCTGTCCGTCTGTCCGTCTGTCACAGCCGATTTACTCGGAAACTATAAGTACTACAGTGATGAAATTTGATGGGAATATGTGTTGTATGAACCGCTACTAAAATATGACACTAAATAGTAAAAAAAAGAATTGGGGGTGGGGCCCCCCATACATGTAACTGAGGGATGAAATTTTTTTTTTCGATGTACATACCCGTGTGGGGTATCAATGGAAAGGTCTTTTAAAATGATATAAAGTTTTGTAAAAAACATTTTTCTTAAAGTGAACGGTTTTTGAGATATCAGCTCTCAAAGTCGTAAAAAGTATGTCCCCCCCCCTCTATTTTTATAACTACGGGGTATAAAATTCTAAAAAAAATAGAGGTGATGCATGCTAATTAACTCTTTCAACGATTTTTGGTTTGATCAAAGTATCTCTTATAGTTTTTGAGATAGGTTGATTTAACTGTAATTTTGATTTGCTGCTACGGAACCCTTTGTGCGCGAGCCCGACTCGCACTTGGCCGGTTTTTTTATATCAAGTAACATGATTTATTTACCTATTGCAGACATTGGACAGTAATACGTTTTATTTAACTTTAGAATAGAAGATGTTGACGCAATAAATAACCATTAATATAGTTCTAACTACACAAATACCCTAAAAGTCGTCTGGGTGAAACGCATGTCAATCGAGCGATGCATCTGAAAACTGTAGCCTAATTTTTGTGTACAAATACAAATATATTTTTTTATATACCTAAGTACCTAGTTACTACATGCAAGTAGTCATTTATATTTAAAAACTGATAGTACCTACCTACCTTGCTAAAAATTGCTTTTGCGAAGACGCAATCGGCCTAATTAATCCAATGACGTCGACAAATGACCAGCATTGTTGAGTCAAGGTAAGCATTTCATTGTACCTAATGTGTATTGTGTCACTGGGAACGTTTTTTGTTGCATTTTTGTTGCGTGCTATGGCTAGAATCGCACAGTATTGCTAAAGTTGTCTGCCGGGACAATGACCTTTTAGCAAAATGTTGATAAGAGTGATATAATTTGAGTTGCAGCGTATTGAGAGCGATGGAAGCGTGCCCGGTATGCGCGGCAGATAGATTCTAATGTGGAGCGAAATGCACGAACAACATTCGCTATTTTGAGCCGACTGCGATGAATTGAACATGAACTTTTAAACAATTGAATAGAAGAGACCGATTATAATAAATGATAAAATTTGGATTTTAACAAGTTGTTAAAAAAAATATTTATTGATGTCATTTCCCAAAACGTCTACGACGTTATAAAAGTGATTCTTGGGACTAACTATTAAAAAAATCTGCCCTACTTTCGTATATAAAAATCTACCGTACAGTCAAATATGTTAGAGAAATTGGAAGATGATTATTAAATTCAATCACCATTTTGATTGCGGTAAGAAAAATGCATATTCAAACGACTTAACGAGAAATGTAATTGATCACCTTATTGTTATCAATTAGGTACCCTAATGTATTCAATGAGTATCATTTAGACTAATGGGTGAGGTGTACGTGACCAAACTATGTATACTTTGTGTGACAGTGATTGTCATTACTTTTAAATACAATTGTATCGTATGATGAACAGCGCAACTCATGTAATAAATTAATAAATTGTATTTTGAAACACAGTACAATGATAAACAATTAGTTAAATTACCGGATACAAGAGATTTTCGGAAAATGGGTTTTTATTTATTGGTAGGTAAATATATCATGTATTTGGCCCTTTTTGAATGTTAAAATAGTCAATGGCGTAATTTGAATTTTAAGGCTGTCCAATTTTCGTCAACCTTTTAAGGTTCCTGAAGAACTTTCACTGAAGATTATGTTTCGTAAAGAAAGTTTTCAGTTTAATTTTATTTATTTAATTTCTAACATGCAAATACTATTATGGCAATGTTGCAGTAGGACCATTAAAAGTATTGTGTACTACGAGTAGGTATATAAATAGGTGTAACGTTATATTTATGTACTTACGCATATTTTTAAATATTGGATCAGATAATAATATTACACTGATTCGATAACCAAACATGTGGTTTATCTTATCACAACACTCGTGTTTACGATTTTTATAATGTTAATCAGTATATAAAAATAAAGTTGTATTATATTACAATAAAATCTACGAAAATGCTTCCGATATATTCGTCATTACGTCATCGTCATTGGAACTGTTGACGACAATCAGTGCTAAAAATGACCTCCGTCATTTGTTGAAAATTTTGTTAGTAGAATTTATTAATGATTACACAAAATGTTTCTTTAAATATAACACACATAAGATGCATTTAGAAATATTTGTGTACTTAAGTACTTATTCAGAATCGCTACAAAAAAAATCTAATGCAAAAATTTAAAACCAAAGTATCGCAACAAATAATATGTATAATGAACTGAAAAGTTCATAAGAATACAGACAAAACATAGTTATATTATTTATGTATATGTACATAATACAATTATATACCTACAAAACAAATACAGGTCTTATTTCTGGGTGCAGTGAATTTACATCAATCTACAAATAAAGGATTTTGCTTGGCAAAGGGAAATCACCTATTAAATTTTATTGGCATGTCATCAAGGTAAAAATTGTTAAAAGTCATTTCAATTTAACGCAAGTTTTACCTAATATTATAACACATATTTAACACTCACACCTTGTACTCTCTTGCGGGGTAGGCAGAGGAGCATTGCTGTACCCACTTTTCACCAGAGTTATGTTAGTCCCAATGAAATAGAGAGCGGGCCTATTGCCATTTTACGGGCACATCCAAGACCCGAGAACAAATATCTGTGTTTAAAGAATATAACAATCTGTGTCTGCCCTAGTCGGGGATCGAACCCGGGACCTTTGGCTCAGTAGTCAGGGTCACTAACCACTACGCCATTCAGTCGCCTGTTGTACCTAACTAGGTTTTATTGTTATTGGCTATCAGCTTTCTTATGTTCCTGAGTTTATATGTAGGTATTGTTTTCGAAATTCACCTGTAATAAGATTTCAAGTATTGTGTACTACGTAGTAGGTATACCTATAATTTAATTTCAAGTTAGAATATTCGATTCGCATTTAATTGCGTACTTTTCTAACGACTCATATCAAGGTGTACAGTCGGGGTCAATAGAATAGAATATCACTTTATTGGACGTAAAATTTTACAATTATTTGTCCATTATCATAATATTACTCTACCACCATTTCACAAAGGCCCTGTCATATAAGGAGGAAAGAAACTCCTCAAAGAATGACAATGCTACCTGGATTCTTGGTCCGAAATGTAGGTTTTTATGACTGATGATCTATATCTATACCTACATCAATTTATTTTAGTCATCCATTACACAAAAGTTGCCTGGAAGACATTATCTTTTAGCGGTGAGGCCACCTATTGTATTTTAGAATATCAACTTCAAAATTGTAATAAAAACAATTTTGAATGTTTGATCAATAAACCGAAATTTAATTTTATTATTTTGCATCTCGAGAAGCCCACTTTTGAATATCAATTTGAGTAGGTACGCTGATACAGTTGGGTGAGATGTTTAACTTGTGGTTATGACATTCGGTGTAATCGATTTCAAATATGTTTTACCACACACTGACTCGCATGCAATTAAAAGTGTTGAAAAACAGTTTTTGTAAATAAGTCCACGTTGTGCAAATGCAAAACACGTGACTTTCAACGCTGATACTAAATTGTTGTATATTTTATCTTTTAATGCCTTTCACAAATTTTATCTTTCTTGTGGATGTATCATAAATAACGGATTTGCAGCTTTCCCGTACTGTGACATTGGCAACCTAGATTGTTCGACTGGTTTGCATGTAACAGAACCAACACAGGCGGTAGCTGTTTGTTTTTCTGCTATTGACAGACAAACAGACACGCACAGTCATCTTTTAACCCCACACACATAAACGTCTATAGTCCAACGCACGGAGGTAAAAAATTCCAATGACTTATGTTCCAATGTTTACATTTTGTTTCATTGATATATCTAGTTTAATAAATGAATCTGTACCTACTATTTTAATTGCTATTGATATCTTCAAAATATTGGTAATTTACCATTTCATTGATCCAATTTTTCCATTACATATACAAATAAATGTAGCACTTCACCAGTTTTTAAATGATAACAAAACGTCAATAAAAACTTTTATAAAATGCTGCTCGATGTAGCTCCGATTCATATCACAACACGGGCCTTTTGACCTTTATAAATGTGTAATTTTATCTTAATGTTTTAAATTAATGCTAAAACTTTTAATTGTCGGCCAAGGGCATTGCACCAATTGCACCCAAAATTTCATGAAAAATTCATTTATTATCTAATCAAGAAAATATAAATACATAATAATAAATACTGATCAGTAAATCCTACAGATGAAAAAAGATAATTCCGAACGCAAATTGCGAAACGCATTTTATCAGAACTAGGTATTTAATGTAATTAGTACATTTTATCTAAATGTTATCTTCAGCTAGGAAAATACATACCTACCTACTTCTATTCTGGTTTTTGATCACCCCAACTTGAATAACCTGATGTGTAGGGTAAGATCTTGACTCAAGATATCTTGTTATAAATTCTGCTGTTTCCTGATTTAATTTAAGGTGACGTCTCAATACAAGAAACGTTATTTTACAAAGCATTGTTTGCTATAAAAAACGTGCTTACTTGCGAAAACTGAATTAGGCATTTAAAAACCTAACAAATAACTTATAACGCATAAAGAAGGTGGTTCACAATCCTTGTTTATTGCTGATTGAAAAAAGTTATTACGGCAAAAAGACAAAATTTTAATGAATCGTCAATTTTCTCTCCGTAATTTGCAAATTTTGGAGAGCTGCGATTTATAAAATTTGAAATCGAAATTTTGAATTCATCGACTTCCGGGTCTTATCTAAACGTCTAGACCTGAATAATCTATATTTTCACTCACACCTCAACTTTACCCGCAAGACATCGCACATCGTCACGACAGTTACTTACTTTTGGTCCTGAACCCCACGGAGACTTTGAAGGTGAGGTTGTCGAAGGCGACGTCCACTGAGCTGGGCGCCGGCATGTCCACCTGCAGCGTCCTGCAGTCCTGGTACTCATTCCCCTTCACCTTCTGCCTCAGCCCCTGCAGCATCGCCAGAGCACTCGCCATTTTTATACACTTTTAGTTCACAACTTTTTATAGCATCACTTCAATTCCAAGGGCGCACTATCATCGATTTTTTATTATTATTTAAATGGCGTTTCGATTGATTGTTGTGGTAAGAGTGCACGTTCGCGCGGCTAGCGGTGCCGGGGAGCGGGCGAGCCAGCTGCCGACCGAGGACTGATGGCGACTGCGGAACTCGCGCCCCGCACGCCGCCGCGCCGGACCGACACTCATTCATTTTAATTTAATTTGATCCGCAATCCCCAAGTTCACACTGTTTGAGTTCAACACTTCACAAACAGTCAAACATTGTGTCGCTTTGGATAGCTTCAATATTTCGTCAATCGCACTAGTTGTTAATTAATTGAGTACTTTACGGCAACCTTACAACTGTTCTACCCACGTAGTTGCTTTAGCTGTTCGCAAACTCACATACAGTACGAGTATAAACATAAAGATAAATATGATACATGTACCTACGTACTTACTTAGCTATAGTTTTAATAAGTATACATTTTTGATAACCTAATTAATGGTTGAGTATTTAAATGACTACCCGAAATACCTGAGCAATGACTAAATAATGAATGCTTATCCTGAACTTGAACTTACAGTCTTTATTTACGTCGGCGTCGTTGGTTGAGGACAGTTGAGGTAGGTACTAGTTACAACGGTACAACACTCAATATAGTTAAAAACTTGTGACCAGGCCCCCTATCGCTAACTTGTTTTAATGGTTAACGTGGCTAACGGTTTTCAATGGTTTAAATGTATAGAATTTGACACTAAAATGCTAGTTCCTTCATTTTTACCTTGCGATATCCCTCTCGTCCGATGTTTACGTCTAGAGCAGGATAATATTTCAGAAAAGTTTCAAGTTAACTTTTGTGATTTATCCACTTGGTAACCTACAACCCACAAGAGGTAACTTGATCCTCGAGCTGTAAAACTTTTGAAGTACCTATTTATTTCAAGAAAAATTAAAAAAAAATTGATAATGCTAAAGTAGTCTATAGAGTGCTATAGCAAAGGTTTTCGGTGATAAAAACCTCAAGCTGCAATCGGTGCCTCAATTACTCATAAAAATATTTAACATCAATTTCCTCCCCCTTTTAACCCCGCTAAGCTATTCATTTCACTATAATACAAAACACAATATCCATAAATTATGATAAAGAATTTTCATACAAATAAGTAAGTCGATTGGACGTATATGAATCACGTTATCCCATACAAACTTTGCTTATACCTCATATAAAGAACAATCCGTGCCAGTTACAGGAGGATACTCTCACTCATCCAGACCGAAGGATTTTATAAATTTAAATAGAACAGATGTTATCCTGCTAGATTAGCGCGCCATCTCTTGGGTCTATTTGTGAAACAAAAAATTGGAAAAATATTCTAATGAAAGTAGTACCTATACATATATTATTATTATTATGTTACTGCAAAAGCTCGAACTACGGTAAATACTAAGATTTAAGAGTACTGTTTATGTCTTAAATAACTTCGCCAACTCCTGTCAACTTACTCTTAAATCTTAGGATTTACCGTAAAATACAGCATACAGAATGAGAGGTTTTCATTTGTCCTAATCGAAAACATTTATATTTCACACGAGACAAACAACACAGACTTATCAAAAACATATTTCTTACTGTTATGTACATTTTTTATTTTTTATATTGTGGTTAGTTTTACCCTTGCTTTCGTTATAAAATCTCAGGCAATTAAAATTATTAGCATTTGTCAGCTATTAAACTGCACTTTGCTAATTATTATTATTTATTAATTAACATTGTACTTGATTGTCATCTAATGACTACTTCATTAAGTTTATATTCTTACTATGAGCCTATTCATAGCACTTATAAGGGGTTTGATAAGTTCATCGCTACATAAATTGGCGTAAAACACACGAATTTCTACTTTTTGTGTCAGTAAAAAAAAAACAAAATGTCACCGACACATAGGTAGGTACTCACTACTCAGTAACCTACTAACCTCTACTGAGAGACAAACTCTGAAATTGCGATAACAAAACAATAACCTTTTTTCTTAAATGGTGATTTTTGGTGGTGGTGGAATATGTAGATATTAAAGCTGCCTTGTATTTTCCTCCAGGAGTGCAAAAAAAATTTTTTTTATTAATAATATATATATATATATATATATATATATATAGATAAAATATATATATAATAAGCTTCCACATTGAGTAGTGAGTAGTTAAAAGATGAAGATAAAAAACAACCAAACTCTCACAATATATTGATCTCTCAAAAAGGCACGGACATAAAGTCTGTGGAGTGATAATAAAATCTTAAAAAAAAAAAAAAAAAGCTGCCTTGTAGATATTAAAGTTGTGCACGAAAGTAGCTTCCCCGAGTGACGTATGTATATCAACTGTACCTTATACGTCTGACTAATCCTTTCACCCACACAAGGTGACGAACCCAAGAGCAGCCCTTGTTTGTCGCCGACACGCTACGCAAAAGGGGAAGACGAAAAATGAATATAAAAGTCCATCAGTTACTTTTATACTTATTCATTTGTCACTTTTATCAGTCGTCTAATTCCCAAAGTTCACAAATGGATACCATGTCCAATTTTCATTAGTATACACTCAGTTGTACTGAAATTCAAAACATTTCTCAGTATAAAATCAGGAAGGTACGAAACTTACTTAAAAAACAAAAAAAACACGCACTCACGCCTTGTACTAATGTACTCCCTTGCGGGGTAGGCAGAGGTGCATTGCTGCACCCACTTTTCGCCAGAGTGTTATGTTAGTCCCAATGTAATAGGGGGCGGGGCTATTGCCATTTTACGGGCACATCCAAGACCCGAGAACAAATATCTGTGTTTAAACAAATACCTATCTGCCCCAGCCGGGAATCGAACCCGGGACCATCGGCTCAGGGTCACTAACCACTACGCCATTCGGTCGTCAAAGAAACAGTTATTTTTTTGCTATTTAATATCACAATGTTTGCATAATTTCAAGTTACTCAGTATGATCGTTGAAATTGAATTACCTTCGGGACGCTCAAGATCAAATTATACCATGTTAGTACGGTCAGCTGCATAAGTATCTATACACTTCTGTACCTTGTCAAACTGACGAACCGTCAATATTTCAATGAACTGATAGGCGGTTTCAGATTGACTAGGTACAAAAATGTATAGCTACTTATGCAGCTGACTATACATATAAAAAATATTTCGAATACGGAACCAGAGATGGAAAGGTCCAACGTGCTCTTAACGCCTGTTTATTGCGTTGCGTTTTGCGTTTGAATCATGAATCTGTCGGCCGGTTCTCTAAGGATAACCACTTAGCCAGCTATTTATATTTAATTTCAAGTCATCAGGAATTAAACGAGTTATTTCTCTTTTTCCTCTCTTTTTGTAATTAAATAAAATGGAGACTATAATATACAACTTATAAAGTAATCGGTCTTCTACTCTTTAATTGATCAATTTGATCATATTTTAATCCCCATCATCATCATCAGAATCTCCAGGCAATAGTAACAATATTGCACCTTCATCATACTTTAAAAAATAGTGATGATGCTTCAAAAAACCACAATCAGTCCGTGTCCAATATGACATTTGGTAAAATACTTATAAATCACAGACGTTTCATCCCTGAGGAAAGGTCATAAAAATATAAGTTAATACTTGTATGTACCCCCTTTTTGTTTAGATATGATAGGGTCAAAATACCGTACTTATAGTACATTTTGTTACCCAAAAGGTAAAAACTTATTTAGTCTAAATAAAGGGGTTTCACGAGGTAATACTTTTCCATTATGAATGCGAGGAAATTAAGAGTAAAACATGAAAAACAAAAAAATGCTTTCTTTAAACGTTCTCTCGCTCGGGTGTTCTCCGATAGGTGTCGGTCTTTTGGCCGAGACAAAGGGATTTCAAGAATACAAGTGAGACCACACCGAGAGTGTGGATGGTTCACCGAGATTGCGACAAGTCTCGACAAACCTCTCGCCGAGACTTCTCAGCGTGAGTCTGGATCAGACATTATGCGTATATCGACGACGAAAGGTTTTCCTCACCTTCATTACAAGGTAAATAATAGCTGAATATCATCAGCTGCTGTGTTTAAGAAGGCTTTTACTTGAAATTCATCATCATGCAAGCATTCTTTCGCATTCTACGTGCAAGAAAGCTATTCTCACTAACTTTTAGAGCGTAGGTGATGATAAACAGCACATCATTATATTACGAGCGTGTCCTAAATCTCGTAGCAACTCGTGCTACGAGTTTGTAGCGACCGCGCGTTTAACTCTTTTCTACGTGGAATATTGCATGCGAAATTCTGGTATATTGCATACGAAATTCTCGAATCTGGAAATTCTGAAAACAGTGTATAGAATGATGTAACCTTTTTATGCGAGCTAGTATTCTACCTACGAGGTAGTTATACCTACATTAAATAATAGATGAGCACTCAAATAAAAAATTGTGCATACATAAGAGTAGGTTTATGTATAAGTGCCTGGTGCGGTGTGCCTAATTATTTACTTAAATGTAAATTTCTACTAAAACCCACTTGAATCATTATTATGTAAACAAAGTTTTCAGCAAGTTAGTCTTTTTCGTTAAGTATTACTTGAGAACTAAGAGGATAATGCAAATAAAATAGAAACATGATTGTGAACTAACTTACTTATAATGTGACAAAAGGAAAAAAAACTAAATTTACAAAATATTTTTAATTAAAAAAATACATAATCTGATAAACATATTTTTTCACTTATTCATTAGTCAGCAGTAACCACCTCATCCACCTTCACATCCTGTGCGTCCACAGGCACTTCTTCAAACAGTTGCTGCTTGAACCCCACAGCCAGGATGTAGGGGTCAACGAACGCACCAGACCCCTCCGCGTGACGCCTCTTCAGCTCAGCCAAGTAGCGGTCGTAGTAGCCCCCCCCGTGGCCGAGGCGCCACCCGGCAGCGGTGAAGGCTGCTCCTGGAGCTATGACTAGATCTAGACCGCCTGGAATGGATAGAAGGTTCGTAAGTACTTATTGTTTTCATGCTGAGAAGCAATTTGAAAGCGCCTTCAATGAAAAATACAGCAATTGTCCATTCAAAAGCTATTGGTAAACTAAAACGGCCAGGCGCTGTTACCGTTATCAAGGGCGTCTTCTCTCACTACGTCCTTCGCGTGTTGTTTGATACCCCAGCTGGTCTCAGGCATGGCTTCCAGGTCACCCGGTAGTACTCTCAACATCCTCATCTTCCCCTTAGAGTACTGGGGAACGAAGGCGGCGTCCCCACGAGACAGAATGTCACGAAGAATCGGCTCAGTGTTTACCTCTGAAGGTAGACTTAAGAAAAGAGCAATTCGTTTGGCTTCCTTGTATTTCGGATGGCTCAGTATCTGTAAAATGTTGTAAGAAGTTGTTTTGTTAGTTAAGTATGCAAGAGAGTGAGGGAGTAATTTAACTTGTCAGTTGAAAATTACATTCTCATAATATGGAACTGAGAATCAGGTAAGTAGTTAGGTATCTACATGTTTACATCTACAATATTGGTACACAGTGTACTATATCAATTACATGGAATATTATTAACTAAAACTGAACTGCGAGCACGTAATTATGTAAATTATGTGTGGGTATTTGATCCACGTATGTAAAGTATATTTTTTACTTACTTTGTCCCCAATAACTTTAGACTGACGCAGTCGATCCTCTTGAGACATAGAAGCCAATATTTGATCAACCACTTTTCTGAGTGCGACCTTCTTTACATTAGGAACAATTTTTCCACTCATTATGTCCTAACGTGACTTTTTCGTCTACAAAAAACGATTTTATTCTATTACCGACACAAGATACTTCTTGATTAAACGTCAAGTTACTGTGAGAACAAAAACAATGAATCTTATTGTTGTTATTGGTAATGCTTACAAGAGTAGCCAAGATTCCTAAAACACTGCCTTGCATGAATTAAGATAAATCCGAACCCGTCATAAAGTTCAAGCTGTAAGGTTATATTTTGAGATAACCAGATAATAAAGTTAAATAGGTAAATACCCTGCTCAGTGCGCCTAACTGCATATTTTAGCAATTAGTAGAGAGATGGGTACTTCTTGCAGTGATGTAAGAATACAATACCGCATAGTAAATGCCATCGATAGTCAACGATGACTTTTATGGAATAGTTGGAAAATTAAAATACGATTCAGCTAGTGGGATCCATTCTATTCACAAATATATTTTTTTCTTTATCATTATCACCGTACGGTAGCAGGGAAGACCTTAATCGTATTGGTGATATTACAGCATAGAAGGGTACTTCCCCATACTTCTATCATCATCATCATCAGCCTGTCATCGTGAGCTGCTGGGCATAGTCCTCTCCCATAGTGCAGCTAACCCGAGAACTAGTCTAACCGTCAGTCAGCATCCATAATTTCTGAACAGGTGAAAGACTTTTTTTCCCTTCAGACTTTGAGGAATGGCTGAGGAGTATTCAATTTTGTCTAGGCACTTCCCTTATGCAGTTGGATGCGCCTTCCAGTTCCTGGTAGAAGTGGCTTCAGCCTACACAAATATTCTTCCAGAGGTAGACATTATTTGATCCTGTACCACTTCGCTTCTTGAAAAGCTTTTATGATTAAAATATTTCAAGATCTTAATAAAACATCTTACTTTATTGTAGTTAATTGCACAAAGTAGCGGCATCTAGTGAAGAAAGACGTAACCGTTAACTTACAATACCTATTCTATTTGATTTTAAAAACAACATACAGTATCGATTAAATAGTGGCAGTATTTACAACTAGATGGTGCTTTTACAGCAAATGTACATTGTACATGCATTTTTAATACACCCTATTGGGGCAAAACATGAGTCATGATTTAATTATGGGTAACTAGTATGACATGAACTGACCACGCTACCCATAAAAAATTGCCTTAATAATGTAGTACCATTGAAGTAAGTATTTTTGTTTTTTTTTACAATTTCCAATATGTTTGCAGTTTCATGAGCTGATTGAGAGTCCTTTCATTTACTCTACCACTTTTACAAGACTCTGTATAAATATCAGTTAATATTGTTGTTAATGTACGCACCAGACTGTTGTTTTACATGTTTTGTTGATACTAAAATTCTGAGCCTATTTCATAACATTTAGTTCTTGTATCTAGTCCTAACCTAACCTCAGACATGAAACTCTAGCAAGGTGACACGAACACGATGCGGCATCGCTGTGATTAGGATGTCCTAATCCTCGTCATTTTACCTCAGGTACTAAACCTTCGCAATTATGAAGAATACGGTATGAATGTTATTTTTTTTCTGGAATGTGGTTTTACTAAACATAATGTAACCATCACCAATAAGTTTGTGAGGAAAAGTAACAATTATATTAATTTATTGAAAAAAAAAATTATTTAAATTTTTTTTTAAAAAATTAGGAAATATGACTACAACAAAAAAAATTGCTAACGTTCCTTCTGCTAAACCCGGTTTGTCGATTTTCACACGTTTTGTTTCTGTGACTGAGAATTTATTTCGAAGTGGGTAATTGAATCCGAAAGAAGTTCATAGGTCGCGACGACTCAATATCATAATTATTATAATTTAATAAAAAAATATTAAATCAATATACAATAAAGGACTTCGCGTCGGTTAACCATTAAAATAAAAGGTATTTAGACGAGTACAAACTTTTAGCATCACCCTGGTAATTGGAAAAGTCTGTTTTTTTTGCCGCCGAATGTTTTGGCTTTACTGACTGACAACTTAGGTCATTGAGAATGGTGGTACTCTCGAGTCCATGATAAGTATTATTCTATGTTTAGGATGCTTCCCTGAGTGACCTTATAAATAAGACATTATAAACAGCGTACCCTGGTCCCTACAGTCAGTGGTCAGCAGCTGATAATTGATCTTAGTGACGAATCCCTTCCACCACGGTGACAAATCCTGGTCAAACTCTAGTACTTATCTGTTATCTTATCTGTCACGGACTCCAAGAAAATAATTGCAAACTCGGTGCGATAAAACCATCTCCTTCACTATCTTTATCCTCCATTTGGCAACAAAGCCATTGTTTTAAAGTGTCATCAAAACTTCCTTGTTAAACAGTTTACATTATTCGCTCGTAAACGTGCCTACGTCAGCACGTTACTTACCACATTTATTTCAATTTTAATCTGTTAATATAACGATGCAATTATTTACGCATACAAATAGTCATTCATCAACAACCACAAACAAACCTTACTCCAAAGGAATCCGTTCTTAATGGTGAGTAAAGATAAGGTGAGAAATTGACTGCGCGGGCGCGGTTGAGTTACTGTAGGACAAAGACTGATAGCTGAAGCGGCATTCTCCCGCGCTCCGCCCGGCCGTGCGCACGCGCCGCCATGATGCTCGCCGGAGTACAAGTGCTGGACAAGGACGCGGTGCAGTACCGCAGCCAGGATGCCCCGGCCAGCCAGGACGGGGGCTCGGGGTCCGCCACGCCCCCCGCGCCGCCCTCCTCCACCCCCGCGCAGTCCCTCGCCCGGGTGCCCTCCCGGGGACCTGTGGACATGAACTTCACTAATGTCACCTGCACCGTGAAGCTCGGCATCAACAAAGGTCAGTTTTGTTTTCTTTTGTAAAATTAAGGTGAAGGGTGCGAAGGGTTTTTGTGAGGTTGACACAAAGGGCTTTTCCGAAGTCGCGTATGTGTCACAGCACCTCGATGTTTTCAAAATATGTGTAACAAAAGCCAGATATACTAGCCTAGACTACTTATTACTGTTACTGCATTCGCTAAAATGTTATCAATCGACATGTAAGAAACAAACGAATGTACCTAGTAAATCATAGACAAAATTCGAAACCTACGGTACGAAATCGAGAAATAAAATATATCGGTTTGGCCCAGCATGTTCTAAAAAGCGTAAGAAATTCGACAGATCTAGTTAGTATAAGAAGATGTTAACAACAACACAATAACAAAAGATACATGGTATGATAATGTAAACAATGCTAAGCGTTAAAAATAAATTAAACAACAATACAATCTTCAGTACATCGATACAGTGGCAAAGCCGGTGATTTAGTAATAAGACTCACTAATGACTGACTAATGAGTAAATAGTCCTGTGTTTCTATTTAAATATTTAAGTCGTTGGGCGGCCTGGCCGCTGTAGACTGCTGATATATCATATCATATCATATCATATGTCATACCTGCATGGTAGTGGCTGGATGAGGCCTTCCTCATCTTCCTTTGAAGGACAAAGTGGAGCAAACTTTGATAAACAGTTCGTATTTAGGTTTCAAAGCTTTTTGAAAGAGGCCTATGTCCAAATTTTGACGGGTTCTGCCATAAAAAAGACTCTTTAGGGTCGTCATACTAATAGTAATTTCACCATTTCAAGTGAGATATTAGCATAAATTACAAATAATTCTGAAGTTTCACGACTTGTGGCACCACTTGAAAAGGTCAAAAACAATAGATAATGAATGATGTCTAAATAGTTGAAGTTTAGTAAATGTGTACATTTGTACCTTGTATAACTTGATAATTTCATTGTTATTTGAATACTAAGCATTAGTTTATTTTCCTCTGTCAGTATACAATATTCATCATCAGCCTATAGCAGTCCACTGCTGGACGTCGGCCTCTCCTAAAGCACGCCACTGGATGCGATCTATAGCTTTTCGCATAAAATCATAACCAGCCACCTTTCCCAGGTTTCACCCCATCTAGCCGGAGGGCGTCCCACACTACATTTGCCTAGTCGCGGTCTCCACTCACAGTATACAATATTGTACTTTCAGTAATAAAATTATGCAGATACTACATAAAATTTGTGCTCACCGCTTTAGTTTAGAACATATTATTATTAGGTACGACGAGTACCTATAACAGTCCTTCTCCAACTATGACCATAGATTGAAATAATTTTATATTGGTTACAAAAAAATATGCATTTAAGTATATATTTACATATAGGTATATATTTCCAGTAAAGATAAACATTTGAAATACAAACCTTAACCCTCAAAGTGATAAAATGATAAGATTGGCGGTTTATCAGTGAGATGCGAGCAATCGTAATCCTTGTTGCTAAAAGAACAAGGGCAATCACGTCACCAACTAACGGAACCTCCTATACCTTATACCTACGTATGAATTTCAGGAGGAACACCCGGGGTAATCCCCTTTCGGTATACTTTACAAAATTTACAACATTCTGTATACGTACGGCGCCGCCAGGCTTATCTGAATGGGACTGGACAGTCCTTCATCGAGGTGACAAAGCCTAGTCTAGTTCTAGCCTTTGTCACCATCAAGCAAGAATCGAAAGATACCAACAATATTTAAATAATAAAAATATATATGGTTTCACAAACAAAAAGTCGCAGTAGGTACAGTTGTTCAAAATGACCCTCTGACTCATTTCTTTTCGCCTTACTTTACAACTTTTGCAACACCTTTTATAAACATCAAGGAACTCTCGTAGGCATAATTATATCTAACATAAATAGAGAACAACTTATCGTACATAACCTAATTATTCTAATTAAACATTCGATCGAAGTTTGTTTCCCATACAACAGTGTCAGATAATGTGATTGACAAACATACAATCACGCAAACACACATTACACATAAATATTGTTTTAAACTCATTCTCAAAATCTACCCATCAACCTATTAGTTACTTACTTATAAATACTGAATTACTTATAAATACTGTAGTAGGTATTATGTATAAATTTTTTAACCATTTCCATCACTGTCACAAACTGGAAAATCTGAAGGGTTATAGGCATCGAGTCCGCGTTGTTCTATGGGTTATAGGTATAAGTACTCTTGTGTGACTATATTTTTTTTGTAAATATATCATCGTTATTCTGGTGATAATAATTATATTAACAAAACAAATATCGTCCCAAAAGAGTACTTATAACGAGAGTAGTTCCGTATATGGGGTGTTACATAGAGAGTCCACGTTGTTCTCTGCATGGAGCTGCTGATCAGAAATCCAATGATAAAATTTCACCTGTATAAAAGAAAGTCGTCTTCTTCACGCATCACTCATTTAAATATACTGATAACACCCTGAATAGATACTGACATCATTTTTCAATGCGCTAACAATCACAATAAGGAAGAATTGCTCATTTACAAAATCCAACCCCGTCATTAGCTTTTTGCATGCTTCAATCATTCCGATTATCTATGGTTACTCACTTGAATCTTTCCATATATGGGCCATTGAAGTTATAGGTACTACTCTTGCAAATTAACTGTGCACCTGGCCAACGAGAACCAGGGGTCAAGCTGGGTACGCCAAAGCTAGTTAATATGAGCTCTGGCTTTTGTCAGTCAGGTGCACAGTTAATTCGGACGAGTAGTACTTATCGTATTTACAGCGACATAACAAAAACTCGTCCGTATTCGGCGATCCCCTCGCGTTTAAAAGAAACCATTCACTGTCAGATATTATAAAGCTGGGTCCACACTTCCGCCATTGGATTGGAACAATGAGGCGCTTCCTTGTGGGGTCCTGCGGCTGTACCATTTCAAAACCTAGTAGGTATGGGACATTAAGTTTAAAAAAAGGGTTTTGATTTATGTTTTAATATGCTATGCCGAAGGTCCTGAGTTAGATCCCCGGCCGAGGCAGGTATTTGTTTAAAGACAGAATATTTTTCTCTGGAGATTGGAAATTATAGCAATAATCCTCCAGTATCGGAGAAGGCCCATGTCCTGCAGTAAATTAGTTACATATTACGTGCTGTGTGTAAGAAACATACTGATAAATAAAATAGACTATACTCAAAGTAGTTTTTATTAGAATATCTGGTTTGTTAGTAATAGGATTATTGAAACGTGAACAACATTTGCTGAGTTATTCAACTTTTAATTATGTTTTTACCGCGGTTCGTAGCAAGGATCGCAAGACCTTGACTCAAGTATCAATGTTCAAGTTCAATAGAAAAATTTATTATTAATAGGAGATTTACGTCAAAGATTTTATTTACACACCACATACTGCTAGTCATGATCATGGTCCTTGATGCTGGCAATTAATGTAAAATATGAAACAAGAGGAGGAGGCCTATACCATGCAGTGGGTTGACATAGGCTGATGATAATGATGAAACAAGAGGATGTAATGAATTTTCCCATTTCACCGTTATGTTATGTTAGCATTTATAATATTTTTGAAACAAATATGAAAAGTGATAACTGAAATGCTTTATTTTACAATCAAAGGTGTAAAATTTAGGCCACAAGTTGAGCATTTTAATGTTCGATAGTGAGCTTATATGGGTTGGGTATTGTATTGTATTGTATGGTTGTGGTATATTTACAAACATTAGTATCACTTCTTTTACTATTAAAGTTATCTGTATTGTAATTAAAAAGTGTTATAATTTAAAAACACAATTAACTTCAAATAACGACGTAAGATAAGAGTTAAATCTGTTTATTACTTATTTTTACGGCGAAGTAATCAAGAAAGAAGTACTTATAATTCTACTATTAAATGACTGACATAACTCTGGATTGGGTGCAGCAATGCACTTCAATCTACCCCGATAGCAAATATCTACTGGGTGTCAAAAGTTTTAAGTCAACTTAATTTTATGGTTAACTCTCAGTTAGAAAAGGGCCCTTGGTTTTTGAAATAAGAAGAACGGAGGCAAGCAAGTCTTGAGCCGGCTTGCACCTCACATGACTATACAGGGTGTCGCAAAACTGACAAGGGGTCATTCTTAACAGCTTTGTTTGAGCCTGTATATCAAACGTGAGTATGACACGGTTTTTGACTTATGCATTCGGTTTACCACGGCGACAACTTTTTTACGTGTAAGTATATAGGTACTTTATAAGACTGACTAAGATTAACTCATGATTAGCCTGCTAGACTAAGTAATAGTTTAAATCCTCTTTAGGGCTGATTTTTCAATGGTCAGATAAGTGTTATCTGAAGAATAAAATTGTTGCGGTCACTGTCTAAAACAAACATTCATATGTGACAACAACAATTTTATTCCTCAGATAGCACTTATCTGACTATTGAAAAATCAGCCCTTAGTGTCACATCACAACGGTCATAACATAACTCATAACTATTGCAGAAAACGTGCAAACCGCTGCATATCACGCGAATGCAAGATTTAATGTTCAATTATTATATCGAACTCGGTAACCTTATTTACGTCACTGCATATCTGACCTCTGATCAACTTAGCTAACACTAGATAACAAACTAGCATACATAGATTCTTCACTAGAACATTAGGTAAGGATTAAACTTAGATATTCAGAATAAGGAAAATGAACTTAGTTTTAGTTAGTAGAGATTGAAAAGAAAATGCATACCTAGTAAAAGATATTTCAAACTGCAAAGATATTTTCAGAACTACAAGCTTTAGCTTACTATACATCCTAATCCTAACTAATATTATAAATACGAAAGTAACTGTCTGTCTGTCTGTCTGTTACTCTTTCAAGCCAAAACTACTGAATGGATTTGAATGAAATTTGGTATACAGATGGTCTAGACCCTGAGAAAGAACGTAGGATCCTTTTTATCCCGGAATTCCCGCGGGAAAACTTTTAAAGGCGAAGCGAAGCTCGCGGGAACAGCTAGTACTTACATACATATATTATCTACCACTTTCGGAACAATTTTAGTCGAATATGATATACGTATACATATACTAACAATGTAGTACTACAATAATCATTGGTTCAATGGTGACAATGCTCTAAGCCCTAGTTATTAATTAATAATGATACTATGTAGGTACGTAATTTAAAACCGACACGTGCTAAGTTGCGTGTGGCAGGGGGTCATTCTATCTTATGAAAAGCTAAGTATTGGAGCGTTATTTGGCCATCCTCTGTGGGCCCACGCCACTACGTTGTTTCAGGTTTACAGGTTTATTTCAGCGCAAAGCTTAAAATTTCATAATTTTCAAAAGTTTGAACAAGGTAGAGCCCTGAAGATATTATTTTTAATAACAAATAAACAAACTATTTATGTGTTAATATATGACCTAATGTCCGTGTGTGTCCGGGTTTCGGCGCCCATTCGTATTTTTTTGCATAGCTGGAGTAACCTTCCAGTGTATGAGTTGTATGACACACGGTGGTCAAGGATCAGAAACCGGATTCCGCTCGATCGAGCACTAGGACAGGGTTCAAACTCCGCAGGGGCCTGCACCGAGGCGCTAGGGCAACGAGATCAATGGCTGCCTTCGTTATTAGCTGCCTTACTACCAGATACACATTAGCAATACAATGCATAAGCAGCGTCGCTCGACTGTCAAACATAAGTCAAATGATTCTAATCCATACAAGTTGGTTCAGATTTGACAGGCGAGCGAGTGGGCGGGTGGTCTACCCTACGATCTCTTATAAGTATTTTATTTGGTATAGGTAGGTATATTTCGTTATATTTTGGGAGAAAGTTTAGTAGCAGATACGTTTTTACTTTAAGATTCAGTATGAATATTTTTTGGCTGGTAGGTAATTGAAAATTTTTAAAGTTCAAAGTGTTTTAAACAATATAACATACTCGAACCATGTAGGTACTTAATAATCAAAAGTATAATATGAAGTGCTATTAAATTACGAATCCACTGTAAAATATTTCCCATGTTCATTAGATGAGTAATTGTTAGCACAGTGTGGAATTTGATCTTGTTGTTTATCTAGTTGTTGATACTAGTACCTACTTACTAGGTAGTATATGTTTAGGTAGCAACTAGCAATAACACTATCAGCTACAACCATATCAAATTGCGTTTATTAGTAACCACGCAGTTAGTAAACAGTTCAGCTTCTAACTCAATTTATTTGGAAACTTATTAAAACCCACTCATATTTCTTGCGTTCGTTGTGATAAACAATACTTTTTGAAATTAAATCAGTTACGAGATCTTACTCAGTTCTGAAGAATAGTCTTTAGGGCAATGACATAATGATACAGCTATTAAATCCTAGGTACATATCGGAAAAAGCATGGCTGTCCTCCAGCACTAGTCCCTATTTCATCACACTGAGGAGGCTATAATCAGCTACAACCCGTTAATAACGTTAACGTACTCGGAAATTGGTTGAATTTCCATAAGAAGACGTTACAAGACTCGACATGCGTAAAGGCTCAAGGCTCAAGGAACTCCCAGCCAGTAATTATGAACTCGTTTCAGTAAAACTGCACAGCCATTTTCATTTCCACTTGGACTTTGTCCCAGTCACTCGACGCCCATGATTCACGCCATCACGAGATGACAACGGTGAACTGAACTGAGGTACCACTCTGGCGGAGAATTATTTTGCAACGGTTCCATTGATCGTGCCTTGATAATGGATTTTTTGTTTTCTCCTTTGGCGAGACACCTTTTTCAACAGCTCGTGCTTGGCGCTATCAAATACACTCGCGAGAAAAAGCTAGCGTAAAAGGCTAGCCCTAATAATAATAATAATAAAACATTTATTTTCAGATAACAAGATCCATAGTACATGCAATAATGTTGAGGCCATTTGGTGACGGCATTTTGTGAGTGGATCTTTTTCATAGCTCGTTATTGTACTAGCCTGTGGCAAAAGCCGCGTACACACCGGGCCAACGAACGCCAACGAACGTTTTTCGTTGGCCTTCGTTTCTGCAATCTGCCCTGTATTATGTATGTTAATATCCATCGTTGGGATAACCGTTGGCGTTCGTTGGGCGTTCGTTGGCCCGGTGTGTACGCAGCTAAAGACGCGTTTACCTTTTGTGGTAAGACCATATTTTTATGGATTATTATGGTATGGCTTTAACAATTACGTTAATTGTACCCATCCGGTGGCTTACCATACCAGGTATTAGAGAAACTGTCTAATTATTGCAGAGGTACTTAATATTCACTGCATTCGCCTGAAAAGTACCTTACGATCCTTGTACTTTGTGACTATTAAAATTATTATGACTGTGACTTTATGACTTTTTGTTCTGTAACGTTACCGCTATGCGCTTAAATAAATTGAAATAAATGATACAGATAAAGATACGTTTATTCGAAACACATAGACAGAGCAACATCAACAAAAAGAATAATACAGATTTAAGGAAATACATATACAAAACAACAAGAACAAAAAAATTTAAGATGAGACAAAAACAAAAATACAGACAAAATGATAAAGAGAGTTCCTAAAACTAGGTTTATAATAAGAAATTACCTATAATTATGTATATCTGCGTAATCTAGTTTTAGTTATCTTTTTGATATTTCAAAATAAGTTATAGAGCCGTTCGAAATTTACAATCTGTTGCAATGTGTCCTTGCTGTAGAAAAGATAAATGGATTAGTAGGTATAAAGCGCGCCCTATATACTTAATGTAGAAAGCATTGTCTATAATTTGTGGTCGCTTGCACAGAATATTGGAATGTACAATAACATTGATAAGTCATGTAATAATAATGTGTTACATACCTAGGTCCGGAAAATTCAAAACTATTGCCACTTCCAACGGTCATCTCATAAATATCTTCTCTTAAGGGATCGATGACACACACTACAGATATACATTACCTTGGGTTTGTCACAGTGGTGTCATTATTGGCCAGTGAGATTAGCGTCAGTAGCTGAGTTGACTGCCCAGGGTGCACCATAGAAGGAGCAGGTGATACGTCACTCGACGAGGCTCCTTTCAAGAACAAATCGCCGTCATAAAAAAATAAATTATATTCTAATTTAGTTGTATCGAGGCCTTTTTTATCCAACCACTATTAGATGTTGGTCCAGCGGGCTTGAGGGCCCGCCAACTCTCAGCTTCCCCAACATACAACATTAAACGTTCTTTGACACATCCTTTCCTAGTCCTAACTATATTATTAATATTATAAATGCGAGAGTAACTGTGTCTGTCTGTCTCTCTGTTACTCTTTCACGCCAAAACTACAGAACGGATTTGAATGAAATTGGGTATACATATGGTCTAGACCCCGAAAAAGAACTTAGGTTACTTTTTATCCCGGAATTTCCACGGGAAATCTTTTTAGGCGAAGCCAAGCTCGCGGGAACAGCTAGTACCTAATATATGACCGATGATTCACCTCATTTGTGAATCGATTGAAAGTATTCTATGATCTATTCCACAATTCTATTCTCAGTGCTCAGATGGTATTGCGTGTGCTTGTGACAATAAGCCACACTACATTTTTGTTGAACTTTGGCCTGTCTTTGTGTGAACCATTTATTTTGGTAACAACGGTGTGACGTCACAATTGATGTCGGTGTAAGTTCATTGTACAGACGATGATTGTTCGAAACTCGGTCACTCGGCCTTTATCTCACTTTGGGTGGTATCTTTTCCTGTATTCGCGAAAATGTTATATGCACGACTTTCTCCGAAAATAAATATTGATTCATTATTAAATTTTAATTAATTATGCTTTACAATACCATTTGTAAGTAATATACCAATATACTTATAGCTATAGAATCATCTGTACCTAAATGCGTATTATTACAATTTATTGTATAAGATTAGTAGATTTTTTATCAGTGGATGACCGAAAGACAGGGATAGTCCAGTAAAGTTATACGGTATACTGAAGAAGAACATTAAACTCGCAACTACATCAAATTAATACATACAGGGTCTCCGCCATCTATACACCAAACAATGGATACCACAAAAGGAGCATAGAGGTGATAAACCCTATATTATAATCTAGCTCTTGCATTTGTCACCGACTAGATGAGAACAGGAAAAATATAGGAAGGTACTTAATTTCGTCAGTTGCAAAAAGGTTGCAAAACTATAACTAGCTGAAACAGTACATAATTTACTTACAAAGATCAAATGAAGCGTGTAAATAGCGGACTCACTGCCAACTTAAAACAACACATCCTTATCTTTAGTGTGAGAGACATTTGTAGGTACATAATTATACCGAGGTACAGTCAGCAGTGTCAGCACAAGATATATTTATGCCACCCAAGTGCAAACAGTATCATCCTTAGATTCATTAGTGGAAGATACAATAATTACAATAAACTTTATTTGCACACCATAAAAAAACTTAAATCTAACTTAAATAACAGAAATGTACAAATGGCGGTCTTATCGCTAAAAGCGAATCTCTTCCAGACAACCGTTGTAACTAAGAAAAGATAAAACATAAAAATATAGATGAAGCTAATTAATTTATCGGCGATACATGAACTCCTCTAAATTAAATTTAATATATTTTTTTCTCATATCACGGCCAACCCGTCAGAAGACTTGGATGTTGGAAGGCCTACATATCTTTTTTGCTAACTGTACACATTATTGTTATCAACAAACACACAGTCCGTCTTTGTACCCAGCTCTTATCTTGCGGTTATCCAACTAATCTAATAAGTTTAATTCCACTTAGTAACTATTAATTATTGCTAACACGCGTGAAATGAGCGATTTCATCAAAGACTATCCTATGCACTTTAATAATGTGGATAACTATTGCTTAAAAAGCATAGTGAAACTCTAATTTTGATGTCACTATTAATTTCGATTCACATAGGTATTCGGAACAGGTACTTCAAGTATAGATAAGTTTTTATTTTAAAGAGATCAGTCGACTACAACATCAAAATATATATTTATTATTATCTTTATAAAATAAATGAGTCACGGAATAAAATATTTTACCTTCACAAAGAAATGAGTGAGTAAATGTTGATGTGGTCCATTAACACCGGTGCACGTGACTCCGACACAAAGACGCTGCCGTAATATTGTGTTCTGTGAGACCACTGTCTTTTGTTTTAACTAAAGCACAACTGTAAATAAGGCATAGCTGGATGAGCAAGGTGTTGAGAAAGGCCTATGTCCAACAGTGGACCCTCAGTCGACCCCAACCTAGGCAGATCCTGTAATATTGGTATCGGATCGGACAGCTGATATCTATACAGATATAATGAATATTAACACATAACACCCAAGAACAAATATTTAAACAATTTGCCCGTGCCTGCAATCGAACCCGGGACCTTCGACATAGCAGTCACAGTCAGAAGCTACACCATTCGGTCGTCGTAAGATGATGAGTCCACGTCATTTTATATTATTACTGGATGCTTGAGTAATCTGAGCAATAAAAGTATTTAAAATTAGTTGATTAGTTAATCCAAATATGGGACACTGTATGTAATATACTATGTATTATTTACTTACTAAGCTAAATTTTTGTCAACAAAATAAATGTTTTGTAATACATTTATGTATCTACTTAGTAGTCATTATCTATTGCAAGCACATAATGTGGGTCGCTGTTGATTAAAATACCAATTTGTTGCTTTCAATCAACAATAAATTGTCTTTCAGCTAAAATGCAAATAAATTACACAATTACGTTACTTATACTTAAGAATAAAATTTATATATTTTTCCTTCTTATATGAGGCTAACCTTTGAATTAGGCATAATCAGTACTATATACCTTTACCTTCTTACATAATTATTTATTCAGAACGTAAGAATATTTCTAATTGTTTTGTTACTGCGTAGATCTTGATAATTTTTGATTACCCTTATTTATTGTGTTACAATTAACATATCAATAAACTTAATTACAGCAATATTTACTTTGATCATTAAAGTTAATAAATGGTATTTGTTATGAGTATGAAATCCGATTACGCCATCACGTTATGGACATAGGTACCTACAGGGTTCGACAAAGAAATAAAAGACTATCGAAGTAAGGGAATTCGAAACAAATGACACTCGCTAGACCTACTTGAATGGTGAATAGAGACTGTTTCTCCCAGTAGTAACTGCTCAGGTATCGCTGATTGGCCCTGAATAAAGCGAATTCCCGAAAACATTCAAGTAGCATAGCCACAATGCACCGACAGCACCGAACAAGCAAATAGATCATGAATAGATAGTTATAATGACACTTTAATGAGACAAGTGATTATTCGCCTACAGAGTCAACAGCACATAAAACTACACCATTTCGTTGCATTTTAGATCGTCTTACGGGGCAATTAAGACTAGTATTTCTCACCGCTATCACAACGTTATGACGTCAGCAAAGGTTATCATGTGACAGGGTCGTTTCTACCACCGCGGAAACGGCACTATCGCAAATAACTTCAATAGGTCAAACACAACATCGATCTAGGAGTTAGCAAATGTCGACCATGTTACACCATAGTAGTAGTTACGGTGTCGGATTGATGATGAAACATGTTTGCGGAAGACCTACCCTAAAATTCTGGGTGAACTGTAGCATAGCTGACGAGCCATCAATCCTAGTGATTCCTGTAAAGATACCCCTTGTACATGCTAGTGTGATTCTACATATTTATATATCACACTATAAGAAAACGGGTAATCCCGAGTGACTTATCCTTTTAACTACCTTAATAATTCATCTAGCTTGGCATCTAACATCTATTCACCATAATAACAAGCCCTAATCCAGCTACAACTACAACGTGCAACCTATTTATGTCCGACGCACCCTGGGCAGTAAGGAACTAACATGTCTATCTGACTAATCCTTTCATCACCAAGCCCGCAGACGTTGCCCACAACAATGTGATATCCCATTCAAACTGTGCATCCACCGTCATCATCCCAGTTTTTTGCTGAGCCTAACCTAACCTTTATTTGTACACCTTCCTCATTTGTACCAAAGGTTGCCTGGAAGCTATAGCTTTTGTAGGCCGCCTATTGAGTTATATCACTGTCATCACGACTAATCAGGTCCCCTTCCAAAGAAGGAAAGGTTTAAGGCCCAGTCCACCAAGCTGGCATAGTGCGGGTTGGTGGACCACGGTATAATTTGTAATTTTTGTTCAATAACATTAATAAATTATTATTCTCCCGTCTCCAGGCTACAAGCAGATCCTGCACGGGGTGAACGGGCGGCTGCGGCCGCGGCAGCTGGTGGCCATCATGGGTCCCTCGGGCGCCGGCAAGTCCACGCTGCTGGACGTGCTGTCCGGGTACAGGATCACCGGCGTCGGCGGTGCCGTCTACATTAATGGACGAGGGAGGAACATGAGTAAGTCGTCGAGATAGACGGAATAAAATGGGGTTGTTAATTTCTGTCACAGCTTAATTACTTATTGTAGACTATAGACTATTGGCTGCTTAAATTTAAAACTACTTATACCTAACACTAAAATATTCATAAAACATATAATTATAAACAAACAAAAAACCCGACTGCACGCTAAAAAGATGAAAACAAGCCCCAATGTTAATGGAAAGTATAGGGAACAAAGAAACAGACAAACATACATACATACATACATACATACATACATACAAACATACAATCGAAAAACATTACCCTCCTCCTTCGGCAGTCGGGTAAAAACTGTGTCTATGGATAAGACTGTTGGCCCAATGTAGGGACGTGAATTCCATTGAATATACTTAGATTACTTAGTACTCCTGCCAATTTCACCTAATACTTCACATGTTACTACAATTAAGTAGTTACGCTTCTATAATAATTATAGGTGGACCTACATGTACCTACCTTACCTACGCAATAACACATAACAGTAGTCGATCAGCACCATATAGTTTACTACCGTATAAGTCGACTAACTGGATACGTGTCAAGGCTAACAGGGTTTTTTACACTTCCGATATTAAATCATTATCTGTACTCGCATTAGCGAGGTAATTTAACAAACGGATGATAAGGAACTTTCACGCTTCTATTTCAAGGTGTTTTACATGTAGACAAAATATGTATAGATGTATAGAAAATGGCGGTGAGTTGATCTCTAATGTTTCCGTCCTTGGTACCTTTGAACCATAATATGGTTCAATAATTATTATGCCCATATAATTAGTCACATCATATCCGGGCATATGTCAGGAACTGACAAAGTATAGCCGTTGAGGCCCCTGCCTACCTCTGTAGAGCTTCCCAGTAAAAAGTTACGTGGCAAATCTGACTGGCTAATCCTTTCATCACGGTGACAGATCCTAGCCCATCTCATGTGTTTTTTATTCACCGACAAACTAAGAAGAAGATTAAACAGTATGCAGTAATTTAATATTAAATGCAGTCAGTAGCATTCACGATAAATTGATAATAGAGATCCGGGTTGTGCAAAACATATATGAACTAGATATTATGAGTAATGTTATAGGTAGATGGTATCGACAAGCCAATGTGAATACAGAACTTTGATTAGATAATAAATGAATTACAGCGGTCATTTAGGTACTTATACACTTGATTGTAAAGGTTCAAAATACAAAATTGAAATAAGATTAATATTTGATTATATACAAAATGACATATTCACTTGCATTGTGAGTGTAATAATTAATTTTATTGATTTATGCAATGAACCGATATATCTAGTACAATTGACGTTATTACGTGGTTGTTACAATATGTAGTTATAAGACAAATCTCTTCACCCCTGCTATTATTACACTTAGTATGTTGTTATAATTATAAGTGTTCATTCGTATATGTAGGATTGTTTTTCCTTCAGCGTAGAGTTCACGGTTAACGTGATATAAAGTAGCCAACAGATAAACAAGTGCTATTTGTATCGCTCCTTACTTGGAAAATTAATCTACCAACGATCTCCTGAGTAAAATGTATTTATGGGGGTTTTAAGGTTCCAGTCTATAAAATCGGTAGATAATAAAATGCATCAATATCAGTCAACAAGCGTACTTTAATCGAAATTGGCTACCTACTTATAAATTTTTCCGAGGTTCTACATATAATACAACCATCGTCTATGAGTTGATAAAAACCCAATTTGTTCATCCCAAGCTTTCATTGCTCGCGAGTGTATATAGGTATTATGTGTTCATCACATACTACGACGCTCTCACGACGACTAATATCATATCTATTTTGTCCATTGATTAATGTTTATCGGGAAGAAAATGATGTTAGCATTAAGTTCGCCTATGTACACGTTCATTTGCTGTGCAAACTGCTGCTTTGTCTGAACCCTGTCGTGGGTCTCCCCATTATGTCATCGCAAGAGGTCTCCGGGTTTAATAGTAATAATGTTTCCAGAGCGGTTTAAGAAGATGTCGTGCTACATCCAGCAGGATGACCGGCTGCAGGGGCTGCTCACGGTGGGCGAGAACATGGCGCTGGCCGCCGACCTCAAGCTGCCCACCTCGCAGGACGTCTACGAGAAGGGCGAGATTGTACGTATGCCCTCAAATATGATTACTAATACTGACGTCAGAGCAGAGATAGAAGGTTTTAATAAGGTTTTTCCATCGATATGGATACCAATCCTGACGTCCAGGGAAGAGGCTTTTGAGAAGATTTGTCCATGGAGGAGGAGATGAGGACGTATAACAACAAAAATAGCAAGAATTATGGCGGGGTTACCAGATCTGCAAGTATTGCCGATTGTCGTTTGTGCACAAGAACAAGATAGACATTTCATCCACTTATATTTTCTAAAAGTTACAGTTCTAACACTTCTGCATCTGTTTCCAGACGGAAGAGATCCTCACGAACCTGGGTCTGTACGAGCACATGAACACGCGCGCCTCGCAGCTGTCTGGGGGACAGAGGAAGCGGCTGTCCATCGCACTGGAGCTCATCAACAACCCCCTCATCATGTTCCTTGATGAGCCCACCACGTGAGTCTCCCTTTCATCCCAGTTTAGGGAATCCAATGGATGGATAATTTAAGTCGGTTGAAAGTTCGGGATGAAAATGCGTATGTGCGTATACATAACAGTGGGCTGGCTGTCTGATTTTCAACAAACAAACCTCCGATTAAAAAGCATTTTAGAGTAGTATAGAAAGTAGAGTAGTAGAAAAAGGCTCGACACGTAGTCTTAAACTCGCAAAGTGAAATAAAAGACCCAATATGTAAAAATCAAGTCAGTAGATTAACCCAGTACAGAAACATCTCTGAATCCCTGTTTATTTTGGTTGGGTACTTACCTTAATATTATTTTTTCTCTAAATTCCAGAGGTCTGGACAGTTCATCCTGCGCGTCAGTGGTGCAGCTCTGCCGACGGCTGGCGCACCAGGGCCGCACGATCGTGTGCACGGTGCACCAGCCCTCAGCGTCGCTGTTCGCACTCTTCGACCACGTGTACATCCTGGCAGCAGGCCAGTGCCTCTACCAGGGCTCCACGGCCAACCTGGTGCCGTACTTGGAGCTCGCTGGAGTGCCGTGTCCCATTTATCATAACCCTGCTGATTACGGTAATTTATTGTTTACTTGAGGTCTTAATAAATTGTGTAGATCAAAAATTTCATTAAAATACTAATATCTTCTACATACCTAAATTTTATACTTGCAAATTGCGAAAACATAGAACAATAAGGGCCACCCTCTGCAAATACATTATATACAGTTTATGTACCATTAATGAACGCTACTAAATCTCATAATGATTATACAATTTCAGTGATCGAATTGGCATGTGGAGAGTATGGCGAAGACAAAATTCAAGTGCTAACAAACAAAGCAGAAAACGGCAAGGCATTAGACTGGTTCGACGATACTGACATACCCAACATGGAAGCGCTACGGAAAGAATATCCTCTGAGCTTCCTCAAAGAACAAGACGGTGACCACGGGGAAGAGGAAACGCCACAGTCAAATCAAACCAAAGTACTTATTAAACGAGGATTCTTAAAAGCAAAACGTGATGCTGTAAGTAAATGTGTAGATAATATTATATTTTTATCTATTTTACATACTTAGTATCCTCATACCATCGCTTAGCAAACAAAACCGCGCACGTCGAAAATTAGCGGTTTTAACATTAATTTGAATTCCATTAGATGCAGATTTTAAACGCGCTTAGACCCATACAATTATATTGTAAAGAAGGCAAAAATCACTTACGTTACGCGTTGTTGTTTGCTAAGCGACGATGTTCAATAATTTTGCTAATTCAAAATCTGTCACTTACAGACTATGACCCACCTGCGTCTGATGGTGAACGTGGTTGTGGGCATCATGCTGGGGAGCCTCTTCATCAACGCCGGCAACGAGGGCTCCCGGGTGCTGGAGAACTACAACCTTCTGTTCGCTATCCTGATGCATCACATGATGTCGCCTATGATGCTGACTATATTGACTTGTGAGTTATTTAGCTCTTTCTCTGTGCCTATATTTTAAGTTATTTTAAATGTTATAGTGTTTATGTCCATGTTTTTGAATTTGTGTGTAATTTCTTAATTTTCTGTCTACCTGGTGCCATTGCCTTCGATATTCCTTTCAATGGTAGTCAGATTAATTAATAAATGAGTATTTTCTCTCCTTACAGTTCCATCAGAGATGTCGATTTTATCCAAAGAACACTTCAACAGATGGTATTCGTTGGGATCTTATTACATATCAATAACATTAGTGGATCTTCCAATCTCGGTAAGTACTTGGAATAGTATGTAGAATGGAAGAGAAAAAGTATGTGTGTTTGATCTGATTTTAAATTTAAACTTTAGCCCGGCCACTATTGGTGCTTAATTTAACAGCAATTTAGCAGATATCCTTTAAAGATTGTCGTGACTCAGTCGTAGACAAACAAGAAATAATTGTAAAATTTTACTTTGAATAGATGAGATTCTATTTTCAAAACTCTTGAATATGTGCGTTCCTTTCTGACGCTCTGGACAGCAACCTTTATTTGTTTCTATTTACTTTGTTTTGTATTGTATTATTTTGTGTATTTTGGCGTTATTTTTGTATCATTTTCAATTTTTTTTTGTTGTCAGTGTTTCAATTAAATGTTTTCTTTCGTTCCAGTTTGTCTCGTGCGCCGTATTCAGCGTGATCGTGTACACGATGTCCTCTCAGCCGCTGGACGTGGTCCGCTTCTCGCAGTTCTTCGCCATCTCCATCTACACCGTGCTAGTGGCGCAGAGCTTCGGCCTCATGATTGGGGCTGCTTTCAATGTTGTCGTGAGTATTTATACAGTCAGCTTCATATGTAGCTTATACTATACATCCTTTTTTCCCAACCATAGACCGCCTATTCGTTCCTTCAGTCATTGATGGTTTGCGAGTTTGACAATTTACAAAACTGTATTATATACCTCCATAGAACAACGCGGACTCGGGTGTACCTACCCTCGGGAAGCGTCATAGCGATCTTTCTTGATACAAAAAAGTCTGCCATTTTTTGCGGGGGGAAATTTAACCGTTTACCATGATTATGTCTCATGGGACATATCATTATGAGTTTTAATTCCCAGAAATAAGTGTTACGTGAAGTGACATTTAATAATGAACACAGTGTCTTCATTTTTCTTGCCAATGGATGTAACAATTATCGATAAGTGTTATCGATGAATTCGAGAACATGGGTTAGAAATACTAATTTCAAATTAATTAGGTACCTATACTTAGTTAAATTTAATTATGAATGATGAATAAACGAAGTCACCCGCTTTTCACTGTACATTTATACTCACGTGATAGGTCGCGAGCCGTATCGCCGTTTTGAATGCGTTGAATGAGTACAATGCACTGAAGTTGTCGAGTAAGTGGGCAACCCGACGGTCAGATGCTTTCAAGCTGCCCCTTCGGGCGGCCTCTGACTAGGCTTAACGACTGCTGCCGAAGCAGCAACCGGGACCCACGGCTTAACGTCCCGTCCGAAGCACGGAAGCGTCCAGAAAAGAACCATTTGAAATCGGTAACTCATGCTGTACCTACCAATGGCTGACCGTGTCAGTTGTTGCTTAACCTCAGTGATCAGTTACGATTACTGAAGCCAATTCGACTACGGACGCTTCCCAACTATGACATTTTTAGTCGATTAATACATATATACATACCGGTACATCACTATTGCATTTTTTTGATATTGGTTGCTAGGAAACAGCTAATAACAATAAACTATGACCAAATCTGTGATCAAATCCGGAATCCGAATATTCTATGAATTGAAGCTGTCATTTTAGTATGTAAACAAATCATTTTCTATGAAACGAACGCTTTGCCAACTAGATTGAGTCTAGCATAGAGAAAAGAACACTACGTTTTAAGAGATGGGAGTACAAGGGAAAAAAAAGAAAAAAATACTTGTATTATTTTTTTTTATTCACGCGTACTAACAGAGGGTACCAACAAAACAAAAATTATGACGTACAAAACTGCCAACATAGCCCCGCTGAAATAGTGATGTGCTTCTTATGGATATTTTTTATCGATAACTAGTAAAAAAAAAAAGTGCGAGTGTATGTATTACTTTAATTTCAGTTTTACACAATAGGATTTCAGTGTTACACATACACAATGACACCAACGTTAAGTCTCGGTTCAACGTTATGTTACAAACGTTAAAATAAACTCGAGATTTTCCGTTGACGTAAGTGCTATGATATAATGTTGAAATAAAATAAAAGTGGAAAAATATAATTATATTTATTTATTATAAAATAAAGTGTCTGCAGTAAGTCCCACACATGGAATTGTTTTTTTTTTTCAATTGTGTTCTTAAAATGTTGTGGTAGAAAATGATTGACACAAATTCGTTTAAGTTGATGTAGCTTTTCAATAGGCACATAAACCAGATCCTCCTTACCGGTCATCTTAACCCACTGTTTACATCTGCAAACAACATTTTAATAATTATTATTAAACAATTAAATATTATTTAAGTAAATATAATAAAAGTCACTGGTAATTTTTGTATGGAGATCCGAATTTGATTTTCGCTAATTTCCAAAACTAGTAGACAAAAGTTGTTCTGGTTGATGAGCTGTGCGTACTAATGATAAATAAAAATATCGATATCGATAAAAAAACATTCATGCACTATTGTTGGTTGTGCTGACCCTCCAGTTATTTTATTAGACTTTAACTTTTTATACATATAAATAATCTAAATCCTATGCTTTAGCCTTTAATTGTAGCTTACCTTTCCTCATCCAGTGGAAATTTGGCCATGAAAATTCTCTTTTGGCCATCTATACGACCGGCTAGCGGCTCTTAAACCACATATTTCACAAGTTTTATAAAACATAATTATTATCAATAATATCAAGCAACACTAATAGTTAGGTACCTCCACACAAACACTGCACTTATCCACAGTAATAATAATATATAAATAACTGTTAAATCTTAATTTATTTATGATTTAAAATTATTTTTCAAACTAAACGATTGACTGACTGACACTGACAGATGACAAAAGCCAAAGATGTCTATGATAGCGTAAAAAGTACTTTGTGAGCGGTGCTCGCCATTATTTTTCGTACGCGTTCCATACTTATTTTTTTCCAGACTGTCTTTCGCCAGACTGGAGTCTAGTGAAAATTGAGACTGCAACTAGTTTTTATAAATCGGTGGGCCTTTCTGGCCTACCACCCCGCCAGAGGGGAACGTCTGCCTATTTCGTCTCCAGACCTTTCATACTCAATGTATACCTCTAACTTATATGACGCAAGTGGAGCCTACGAAAGTGACGTATCAACCTTGTAATTTAATTTATACGTCCGACGTAGCCAGGGAAGTCAGCGAGCAACTGAGAATCGCCTGTCAAGCGCTCGCGTTGTCACCGGCGTGCAAAGATCATTTTCATCCTCAAACTTTTCCCTTTCAGCTTTCAGCTGCATCTATCTTCATTCAAAACTAACAAATCTATTTATTCCAGAACGGCACGTTCCTCGGCCCCACGCTATCAGTGCCGATGATGATGTTCGCCGGGTTCGGGGTGACGCTCCGGGACCTCCCTCCCTACCTGTACTGGGGGTCGTACATATCGTACCTGAGGTACGGACTGGAAGGGTACATCGGCGCCATCTACGGGAGGAACCGGCCCACGCTCGACTGCAATGAGGAGAAATACTGCCATTACAGGTAAACTTTTAACTTTTAGGTAGACTAGAGAAATACCATTCAAAAATTAATATGGAGTGGTCTAAGGTTTGATAGCGGACTGCTAGATTCTCTTTAAAAATGTTCATGATCATCATCACGGCACATCCCCACTGCTGGGGCACGGGTCTCCTTCCAATGAATGAAGAAGGGTTTTAGGCCTAGTCCACCACGCTGGCCTAGTGCGGGTTGGTTCATGATGATTGATGAAAAATAAAGGAGTTTTTGACGACTATATATTAGCACTTTACAGTTACATAGTTTGTGTTTATTTAACCTTGATAAACCATTACGAACTTTTCCATTATTTTGTTATTAAACAGCAATAAATTATAGATGTTTGTTTAATTTGACTTATCGCGAAACAATTTCTGTTTATAATTTGTTGGCTTACGATGGTTTAATACGTAATTTAAACTTTTCAGGTATCCTGCCAAGTTCCTAGCGGAGGTGGCGATGTCTCCCGACATGTTTTGGTTCGACATCATGGCTCTGACTATCACTGTCGTTATTCTGAGGGTAGCGGCCTTCCTTCTGCTCAAGTGGAAACTAAACGCCGTGCGATAGAACCTCAGAATAAGAAGAGGAAACTAATTAGTCCACTTAGGTATAATACATAGCAAGTTAAGTAGTTACAGGTTTAATGTGATAATCGGTAAAGTTTGCCCAGACAAATTAAAAAACATTGACATTCCTATACTTTAACGATATCTATCGGGTGTGAAATGTGTATCTAGTTTACCAAATTATTAGTAAACACCAGGGTGAGATTAAATTTATTATGGATAAGGGCTTTTAGGTATTAACGTTTGTGAGATCAAGGAATTGCATATTTTCTGTGATATTGTTCCAAATTTTCTTGCTATGATGTACTTGCCAAAAGACGTTGAATAGGAGTAGGATACATTTTCATAGTGCTTAATTATTTATAGGAACTCGATATTGTACTGGCCATACCGGAACGTTTCCTCGAACAAGGGGATAGTTCACAAATTGTGTAAAAAATATAATTACAAATGTGCGTTCTTCGTAACTAGATACTTTATCATTTATCTGGGAGCTATCATGACTTTATTAATCGGGATAAAACTTATGTCATAAGTTGGTAGGAATATTTGTAATGAAAAGTAAAGTCTATCCGTTAGTTTTATTTATATATTTTTTAAATACTTCTCTTATGAGAGAAAAATGTACACACAAATTTGTGTTGGTAAGTCTAAGTTGCTCAAGTGTATGTTATTTATTTTTTTCTAGTTTAATATGTAGAGATTTAAGATAATTTGTAAGAAAATGGTATAAATTGTTTTTTACAAGTTTCGACATTACGATTAAGCTAATAAGCATAATTGCAAGATTAATAAGTAAAGTTACTTTTTGATATTTTATAAGTACTTGACAAAAAAATACTTACAATAAAAAGTTGTAGCTAAGTATATCAAGTAATCCATTTTCAAAATATAAAGGCAATACTATAATCTAGACTACGTAATAATTATGGTGATATTATCAATAATATGAATATATTTTTTACAAATTGTAAAATTGCTAAGGTACTTAGTTTGATTATTAAATTTTAAAAACTACCTGATTTTTTCTTATTTACTAACCGATCGCCGACTGCCAACCGATTCTGCGGATGCGAGACTATATTGGAGAAATAATACATACCTACATAACAAAAGAGAATATAGCTACTTAGATAATATTCTATTCACAGATACTATCAAGACTATCAAACTCAAAAGGTACTTATACAATAATTAGGTATACACTGCTGGGCTGCAAAAATATTTACTTTTCTCTCAAAATGACAAACCAAACTCATACAGGCCTGTGTCCAGCAGTGGGCGATTAAAGGCTGATCATGAATAACCAGCCCAGCCAGGGATACATTAGCAATAACCGTAAATGTTCATTTGTGTTCAGTGTGCATGTGTCTCTGATTGATCTTAAATATCATAGCAATTTTACAGAAAGGAAAGTGCACTAAGCCATTCCTATCAGGCTCAAGGAAATTTAAAAGTAGAGGTACCACACTGTTAAAAACCAAAGGTTTTTAGGCATGTAGTGGATCGAAGTATGAACGACTCAGATTTTATCTTCCACAACATTTACCACTTCTTCTGTTCCTTTGACTCAAGTTCCATCCATTTGACTATTAACGAAATTAAAAGAAAGTTACCTAATCTATTGTTAAAATTTAGCTATAAGGAAACAGAGAATCTTGTTAATTAAAATGTTAGCCCATTGTCACATACACACCACACACACATACACACACACACACACACACACACACACACACACGCACACACGCACACACACACACTTTACACTACTAACCAACTCGGATAGTTATAATAATATATATACCTACAATTCTAAAACTTAAATTAATAGCGTACAGTGTTTGTTTTAATATACTGCTACTTTTAAAATAATTATTGTCGTGGTGAAAGAGCGGGGTACCTAGTAATACAGGTTACCACCTAGTACAAGGGCCCTTGCCATTTTTGTTAATGATTTGTTTGTAACAATAAATACATTTTTGATTTTTTTTTTTTTTTTTTTGATCCACTTTCAGGGGATTCCATCTATTTTGTACTTAGTCTTAGTTTTTTTTACTTCTATAGATTTAAAATTTTACCAGAAGCTTTTCTTTTACCAGAAGCTGGTGAAAGTATCGTTTATAAGTAACAATAATTTACTTAAATATTTATCTGTGCAATATTAATAGTAATAGCAACGGCTATTTATCGTTTAGTGTCTCTTTATCATTAGGTTCAACAATGCTGAGTGAATATGTCAAGGCGCAGCCGTGGGGCCTATCTTTCTGATTACAACCGAACTGAACAGGTTTCCCAGCCAAATGTTCGGGAAACGACTAACACAATTTATGGGTCGAATGATAAGAACTATCCAGAACAGAATATATTGTAAGTTCTTAGGTATTGTAAAAAAAACTTAAGTCATTATATTATTTCCAAACTCGTGTACAAGTCAGGCGTTATCATTAACCCAGTACATAGAAGACGGTTACGAGGAAGGTAAAGTCACAGGGGTTGCTCTCGTGGACCTGTCGGCAGCATACTACACAGTCAGCCATCGCCGCTTGATCACAAAAATCTACAACCTGACTAAAGACTACCACCTCACTCGTGTCATAGAACAGATGGGTGAATTTCCCGCAGCCAAAAATTGCGTGGCATCAATGAAATCGGTACTAAAAAAACAAGTTATAATTTTCTAATATTTTTTTCCGGTTAAGTGAAATAGTTATCTATGTGTAGCACTATTAGCAATATTTTATTAATAGGATTAATGGATATTTTAAAAAAAAATATTAAACCTCCAAATCTTTCATTGCCGTGTCTGTCCCCACGTCACCACGTTTTGTATTATTCTTCATTGATGAAAAAATATTGAGTATTGATAGTTAAACTTAGTTTCATTTGATACATTAATAGTTAAAGTATTGTCACGGAATACATTTATTGAAATATATAAAGAATATAACGAACGGTAAGTGAAAATTCATGTGTCCCAGAACTTCTGTTCATCGCCGTGTCCTAAACATGATCAAGGATATTGTTTTACCTATGAACTTGGGTGCCCCCCTCAGTGCGCTAATCGTTTCTTACAAGTGACGCCTAACTGCTCGACGTGGAAGGAGGTACATATCGGTGCCCGCGTTTTTGCGCTATAGTGAAAATCAGTAAAAATTTTGGGGACTGGACATTTTTTCTTTCATTGCCGTGAATAGATATAACTTTTATAAAATTAAGTTTGTCTTCTAGAGTAAGCATTCAAAAGAAAGCTTTTTGAAAATATTTAACTTATAAAGTGTTTATTTCTTCGAATAATTAATACTTTTTTAGTTATTTATATTTAATGCCTTGGTTTTCATCGCCATGCTTTCATTTCCGTGGCTTCCGTGGCCAATATTTGCTATGGCAATGAAAAAAAAGCCACAGCAATGAAAAAAATTTCATTGCCATGTCCTGTAAAATAATTTGTATTCATTGCCGTGGTTAGGTTATTCATTTCCGTGGCCAGGTTATTCATTTCCGTGACTTATGTTTTCATCGCCGTGGTATGTATGATTAGGCAAAGTAACATATTATCTTTACCATCTTTTACCTGTAATACAGTTAATACCGATCACTGACATATTAACTACAGGACTAGTCAAATTACCTCTTTTTGCAGTGCATTAAGACGGATGCGTATCGAGATGTATAAAAACGAAATATATAATATTACATTAATAATAACAATCGAATCAATTATAATGTATTGTATTTTATAAGTGTATTGTAACATGTACTGTTGATGTGCCTTATATAAATAAATAAATAAATAAATAAATAAATAATGAACGTTATGTATAAATAAGATCGGTGGTAGCTCAGTCGGGTAAGCGCCCGCTTCCCACGCCAGTGATGCGGGTGCGAATTCCGGCGCTGATATGTACCAATGTGTTCCTTTGAATTTAAATACAATGTATACTATCGCTTTTACGGTGAAGGAAAACATCGTGACGAATCCTGCATATCTACCTATAGATTTAGCACATCTAGATAATATGTGAACCCAGCCACCCCCTGTGGACCAGCGTGGTGGGAAATGGTCCAAGCTTAGAAAGGCAGCTTAGACCTTGGAATAGAATATTCACATTGCACAAAGGTCCCATTCGAGAGAGCCAGGTGCAGGTACTTACACCTCCCACAGATAGTAGAATAGAATATAATAGAACATACATCTCTGCAGGAACTCAGCTGGATGCTAAGTGGCCTTATGCTGCTTGCAACGTGTAGGCCTCCGTATGTACTTGGGCAAGACAAAAGTCATGTAGAATGTTCACATAAAACCGGAGCCGGTGATCGTTCGTGAGACAACTATCGATGTTGTGCAATAATATGACTACCGGAGGCAGACTATTCGGCTAGGCAGAAGCAACTTCGACAAGGAGGCTGAAAGGCGCATCCAACAGTCTTCAACCATTGCGCCCTGCCAGTTATGAAATATGGTGCAGGGACGTGGACACTGATGGTGCGACTGGTCCACCGATTTAAAGTCACTCAGCGTGCTATGGAGAGAGCTATGCTTAGGGTTTCTCTTATGGATGGTATCAGAAAAGAGGTTATACGTCAGAGGACTAAGGTTACCAACATAGCTGTCAAAATATGCAAGCTTAGGCAGGTAGCCGTTAGTGGCTGGATTCGGAAGACCGAGGACCGAGTGTTGTGCCGCTCCTTGGGAGAGGCCTATGTCCAGCATTGGATGATTATAGGCTGATGATGATAACATGTACATTTCATAATATTATTATACCAATTAAAATATACTATGATACATAAAATGAACAGTATAAAAATTGGATATTATACCTTATGAAAATATAGATGTTATAGGTAAGGTTTATGATCAAGGTTTGTGAACGTTATTAGTGTGAAATGAAACATTTTCTTTCATACGTCGCAATACGGACCCCACAATGCTACTTAGAGAATTCCATACTATATTCTTATTTTTATACATACTGTCGTTCTTTCTTTCGTTCCAATATCTATCCAAATATTTCTGCCATACATACGTCCTGTCTAAGTTTGCGTTTCCCTCACAGTCTTTTTAAAAAATGCAGTGGATTGATTCTTTTATTTCCATTGTATACAGTTCTTTCATTGCCGTGGAAGTTTGTTTCATTGCCGTGGGCCTTTGTTTCATTGCCGTGGACGCTTGTTTCATTGCCGTGAACGCATGATTCATCGCCGTGGCACGAAATTTTTAATCATCCGTATCTCGTTAAGTTTTTAACTTACTTACTGCTACTTACTGCTACCCATTTAGTAAGAACACTAACATGAACAAAAACTTTAATAAAAGCGTTTTTCTAATATAAAAAACCTTAAGATAAAAAAGTCCACGGAAATGAAGATTTTTTAGGACTTGTTGAAATCCACCCAGATGCTGAGTAATCGAAGGTTTTACGTAACTCATCAGGGAAAGGACAGTAGATGGCGACGTCAAAAAAATGGGCTACCACAAGGTAGCGTTCTGGCCCCTCTTTTATTTAACATCTACACCAACGACCAGCCGATTATCTCAGGTATGAAGCATATACTGTTCGCAGATGACCTCGCATTGGCATGTCAGCGCAAGACCTTCGAGAGTGTAGAGCAGGGGTTGACATCTGCACTGGCGGAGCTGTCTGCCTACTATGAGGCCAACCAATTGCGTCCTAACCCCAGCAAGACGAAGCTATGTGCTTTTCACCTGAAAAATTGCGAGGCGACGCGCCCACTTCACGTGCAATGGGAGAGTCAATGGCTCGAGAACTGCCCGAACCCTAAATACCTTGGCATTACCTTAGATCGATCCTTGACCTACAAAGCCCATTGCACCAACACAAAGATGAAAGTGGCCGCAAGAAACAACATTCTTCGTCGCCTGACCGGTAGAACTTGGGGGGCTCACCCGCATGTCCTACGAACCTCAGCCCTAGCCTTAAGTTACTCCGCGGCAGAATACGCATGCCCAGTATGGAACAACTCGGCTCACGCTGGGAAGGTGGACATCGCGCTTAATGAGACCTGTCGGCTGGTTACAGGCTGCTTAAAACCAACTCCGACTGATAAGCTATACCTGCTCGCTGGAATAGCACCATCACCACCACCAATCACGCAGAAGCTTCGTCACAACCGAACCGTTGACTAACGAAACAGCGCAGGAGTTCAGGTTGAGCCGCTGGAGAGCCGATACTTCCCACTTGCGTCAGTTTGTCCAGCCAGCCGAGGAGCTGCCTGCTGGAGGGGGTGAAGAGTGGTCTGTATGGAAAACTCTAAACCGCCTCCGGGCTGGCGTTGCCCGGACGAAGGACAATTTAAGGCGATGGGATATGCTCCCAGCCAATGCCAGCACTCTATGCAGTTGCGGAAGCCTCCAGACAACGCCACACCTTATAGAGTGTCCTAATGCCCCAAAATGCAGTCAAGGAGACCTGATGAAGGCCAATGATCTCGCAATAAGAGTAGCAAAACACTGGAGGAAGTTAGCTTAGTGCATTTTACACGATAGAAGAAGATTTCCAAACTTACAGTTTTGTTTTAAACCGCTTATTGCTTATTTATTTAATACTTATAAGTAGGTATATATATTCCGAACTAAACCACCGTCCTTATGTTACGTTCATTCATTGATTTTCCAATGTTTTCTAACCAACTACCTACCTACAATCTATCCCCGTTATTCATAGAAAAGATACAATACGTTTTAACTAATAAACTGTTTTGTCCCTCTCTGTCAAAGAACAAATTGTACTTTGTCGGAGAGGGACAAAACAGTTTATTAGTTAAAACGTTCTTTAACTTCTCTATGAATAAGGGGGTAACACGTGCTGTTTACTTATTTATAGCAAAAACACATTAGTATATGAAAAACACTAGTCCGTTCTAACCGCATCCCACCAGATGACTATCTTACAAACATGCAATATCTCTGTTCTACAATCATGCATCGAATTATATCATTGGTCGTGATAAATTGACGTCAATAGTATTATCGTTTATTAATTAAGGCGAAATGACATGTCATAGGTTAAGCTGCGGTTTATCTCTCGACCTTCCAATAAATAGGGACTTAACGGTCTAATATAGTAATTTCAGTACTTTGTATCATATTTTTATTATAATGAATGGTAACATACGTTTCCGTAAATAATCTAGTGCAAGACATCTTCAAGACCGGCGGGGGCTATCGATATAATTTCCACGCTTGAAAGGTAGGTTGGTTATGACTACTTCTCACATTACACAAATAAACAGGATATAAAATTTTGTCCTTTGAAAAAATATTAGCCGCGGCCGCAGATTGAACCCAGGACTCTCGGTACGTATAATAAGAGCCAGTATAATAAGAGTTAACATCCATTGACTCTATCTACCAGATAGGGTTGATAGAGTCTGGGGGTCAATTCCTTCTGGGGCATCCCAGAAGGCATTGAAATGAAAGATGGAACAGACAGGAAAAGCTCTCACACAAATCTTTCAATAAATGTGTTTATTATTATTTCAGGGAATTCTAACTAGAGGTTACTTGCGTAACATCCAACTATCTGCAGACCAGAGTAAACAATTCACGATAGTGCTCAATAACAAAGAGTGATCACGAACGGTGGTGTGGCGGTGATAATAGTTTTAGGCCCGTTTCTCACTTGAGTAAGTCCGCCGCATGAACTTAGCCGAACGAAAATTCAGACAATCACATCGACGCATACGATACTCGAGTTCTTCAATTGCCATTTTCAGGAGTGAAACTGACACAAATTTTTTTATCTACAAAATCATAACTTACTTATGTATTAGAGTAACTGTGTCATACACGACACACGACGAAAAATATATGAATTGTTCAGCTTTTAAACTATTGGTCTAGACTAGTCTAGAGTTTCGTTCAGTTGTCTCTTGGAATTCATGAATTGGTAGGCCAAGGACAAAGAAAGATTAGAAAATATCTATTATCTCCTATAAGGAGGTACATAAGAGTTGTTTAACGCCAAAGGTTTCATACAGCTATGTCAGTAGTCTGAAGCCGTATACATACATATCACTTCTTTTGTAGGTTTTAAGTTGAATGGAGCTACGAAATCAATAAAGGACACTGACCTAGAAAACAAAGTTCATACGATTACTCCTTGTTATGCAGAATAGCACACGCCCAAGTATTTACTTATTGATACATAAATCAAATTGAACTAGGCATATATACATTCGATAACAGATACAGTTATACACGCAAATTTATGATTCTGAATAAGGAAAATTGAAGCAAGTCTCAATGACAAAACTGGAGATAAGAAAGACTTGCCATTCTGATCAACAACTTACGTAGGATAATAGTGAGGAGCTTTTTCGAGAAGCTTCAAACCAAAAGATTTAACGAAGTTGGACCAAGTCATGTAAATCAGAGTATATACTCTTCGTTTTACCTATAGGTTATGGGCAGTTACGGGTACTTTTGTCACGTCTTGCTCCCCGTGCTAGGCCTTCTTCTGGCAAGTGAGTGGAATATCATAAGACGTTAGTTTTACAGTGAGTATACAAAGTGTTGCAAAAAGGCTAAAATAAGCCGAAGGAAATTCGCGAAAAAAAAATCGTTCTCCATCGTAAAAAAGTCACGTGACCAGCAAAGTTTCTGTGGAAAATGGTAGAATATGAAAATTAAATGTTGATCAGAATGACCCCTTTCGACTTATTATACCCTTTTTGCAACACTCTGTATATGAAGTTTTGATATGTTTACACCCTAGCATGTTAGGCCGCGTGATACGCTACAGGCACTAGGCAGGTGGAAATTTTCACGGCAGTTTCCTAGACTTGCCTGATGAGTGATAATTATTGTCAGTGGAGTTAGTTCAAGTATTAATTTTATGTGTGCAATAAATTTTATAAATAGTTCAGCATACTACAAGTTTTCTATGAAAGTACCAGTCACAAAGATAAGTTGTTATCATACTTATACATATTATATTACTATAAAAATATTGATTGGTTGTATTATAATTACGAAAACGATTAGAAAATCGAAGAGAAGAATCAATATAATTATCCAGTAAGCACCTAGTGTATTTATAGTGAATGCAGCGTTCACTCACCCTTTATAACTAGTTTGTTGCCTCGTTGGCAATGACCCAAGTGGACAACTATAAATCGCAAGGCAAGTTACGTAGAAAAAGCTAAACTGCACGTTAGTGCATCGGTTTACAATAGGTTTTCAGAAAGCAAAATCTACTGAAAATACAGCTAGGATGTTAAGTTGTGCACTTAAGCCTTATATTGTAAAAGTTCTCGTTTTTAAGTACCAGTTAAGTACTTTTTTACCAACTTCTGATGTTTCCAGTGACTCAGCCCATGGCGGGTCCAGTTAGATTGGTTTTGATTTTCAATATGAAAAAGGAAAACTAGCTTAGTTATAGCTAGCTTCCCTGTAAGGTAGTTACAATCACAAGCAATTAAAAAGTTTCAATGATACGAAATACGTCTGTCCATGTCCACTATATACTAATATACTCTATCTATTGGCTACTACTGCTGCAGAGCTGCCGATTCTTCACCACGCCTACAATCCCTAGGAAAGCTCTTGTCACCATCCGCGTCCATCCGGTGCAGTGTTATTTGTATATTTTTATCATAGTATATTATGTAAGTATGTGAATAATGGGCTGATTTCGTTTCGGTGCTTTGATCGTAGACCTACAGCCAAAGAGGGGCAACAAACCGCCTTGAACTCTTAGCAGTGTGTCACACACAGAGGCAATTTGTAATAGCAAAAAACATAAAATCTGCAGAAACAAGTTTTTTATGAACACCGGATAGAATCAGGTTTTAAAATAATTGCAGAAAATGCATCTCACACACATCATCATCAACATCGACCCGTAATCATCCACTCAGACATAGGCCTCTCCCAAGGAGCGCCACACCACAACACTCTGTCTTCGGCCTTCCTCATTCATCCCCAAACGGCCACTTGTTTTTTATCGTCGGTCTAGCAGTCCGGAGGGCGTCCCACGCTACGCATTCCAATGCGTGGTATCTAGTATCCACTCAAAAACTCTTTTACGCATCTTTCAGCCAAAATCCTCAACATTCGAATCAATTTAATGCAGTTGGAATAGATAAGAAACTTTTTCAGGGTCAGCCTGGGATCAGCTTTGTTTTCTTTGATTCGTCATTGTTTTCTTTTTGGTCGAGGAAAGTTTACGTCTTTTTGATAAAAGACCACCCGATTTTTACAGTAGGCTCTTATCAGGAGATAAGCAAGCTAATAAGTAGGTGAATTTTAATTTGAGGAACTTGATAGAACTAAGCTAACCACATTAGCCACATACCTACTTAATAAAAACTAAACATAGCTTAAACAAGAGCTATTTGTTGCATATACGTATAGCATATTATTATGCGTTATACCTACCAGTCATAAATATTTCATACCTAAACTATTGTCATTCATTCATTCATAATTTTCCAAGTTTGTACAGAGACCTTCACAAATGCTCAGTTGGCCTGTAATACGTGTGATCCACTGGACGTACTCAGAACCAATTTGTAGAAACTTTACAAAAGAATACAAGTAAGTATTATTATCATCATCGGCCCGATGCATAAATTATTATTTTTCATTTATTTATAATATTTCTTAATACAACATACAGTACCCTTAAACCTAGTAAGAGTAGTTTGAATTGAATAGTCACTCCCTCACTCATGGTTGCCATCATACTTGTATCTTAGATCTAAAGGTACAATATGATAAAAAATATAAATGATAAAAACATATTTGAAAATGTTAACTAGAATCTATTTATCTATCGTATCTTTTAAGCATTCACACCGCAATAACTATATGCTATAAGATAAAATTATTTATGCTTATAAGTAAATACATAATAAAATGTTTATGGAATATTGCCAGCAAAATAAATTAGGAACATTAGTAACAAGCTTTAACTCTCAACAGGATACCTTCAGCTAAATAATGGTTTCATAATGTTTTCAAAATGCCTCCCCTCCCTAACTGAACAAATGCCCCCCACCTGAATACGTCCCCCCTAAAACACGAGGCGTGCGCGTGCGCGACACGCGATTAGCACGCGAGACGTGTGTTTATGTTTACATGAATCACTCATGGAATAGAGCCCACCAATATAATCCTTAGCTGTGGATAACGAATGGTGTAGCCGATCGGAAAACTACGGTTAGCTGTGACGTATCTCTGAGTCCATGGCATTAATTTTTAATGGTAGTTTATTAAATTTTTGTAATCATCAGGATTCAAATGATATCAGTTGACCGATTTAAAGTACTTAACCGTTTTTGTTCTAATTTTCGTATGTCTGTCTTGTTTGCGTATAAGTTGTTGTACAGTGAGGTTTTTTTATTTTCTGGTCGGTAATTTTTTTATATATAGTTAAAATAGAGTTATATGCATACTAACTTAGTTTATACATAACTGCTAGCTGAAGTATCTATCTCTTATGCGGATTTAGACAACATAATCATAGTTGTAAATAACTTTGAAAGCTCTCAATTTGGACATTTCAGGAATCTAGTTCTTCGAGTTGTTGTCACCTATAGAGCTTCCACTATGTTATTGTATTTTGACGTTTCCTTATGTCTGGTATGTAAAGTTGGTTTTCCTTTGCAGTCGTCAAAAATGTATGGGATTTGAACTGTCTAAAAACCAATAATACCTATAATGGACAGAGTATAGAGGTGGGTGACTAGGTATAGGTAATACGTGGTAATACTGATGATTCATATCATCGTATTAGTGTAGGCTCTTGGTACTTAGTGAAATCGTCTTTTAATTACATTATAATTATTATCATCATTATTTCAAGTGTGTGGTCAATTCACCGGATTTTCATATCTACCAGTTGGGCACGTGATCAAATATCAAATCAAAACCCTATAATGTGTAGTTCTTAAAAACATTTTAATTTCTTATTATTAAATATTTCGATAATTACTTACAGTCCGAACTTTAAAAGTTTGTCTGGACGAGATCGATGTAAGAAATAAGATCGCAGTTTTCTCATTCTCGATCATTCTCATGTGTACTTTTATCAAGTTTAGATGATCTAAGATTATGTCTAAAAATGCCTTTTACTTTGTTTTGTATATAGGTATATTATAGCCTATTTAGTTTCCCGCTGCTGGGCAAAGGCCTTCCCCTTTCATACCAACAAATATAAAAAGTACCAACCAAACAAAAAGTGCATATAACAAACTAAGTAAAAGTGACCGCCACCAGAAAATGGCAAAACTTTATCAATAAGTTCCTCTAAAGTCCGTACTCGACATCCCTGGCCACTGGCGGGTCAGCTGATAACCCCCGCAGCCTCGGCTGTGGCCGGCCGGGGGCCTCCACCGCCCTGCACTTCGGCCCGCGACGTCGCACACTAGTCTATAAAGGCACCCGGCGCCGCTGGCTCCACCAGTCGGCCTCCGCTCCCCGCCAATAATGCCCACTCACTGATAAATTCATAAGCTTTAAACTCCGCGGAAAGTGAAGTTTCGAAACTCGAACACCCCACCGTTGTTTCTGCGCATGCGTGCTCTGTGATTGGTCCACAATGAGTGAAATGAGGAGCGCCAGTCGGTCAGCGTGCAACAGCAAGGGCACAATGATTGTGGTCTCCAACCGTTTGCCTTTTATTTTGAAAAGAAATGAGAAAACCGGCGAGCTGGAACGCAAAGCCAGGTCAGTTTGATTCGCTATTGAATTAATATCATCGCAATGTTTAGCGTAATTGTACAATACTGTGTAAGTACAGTGTGCCAACCGGTTTTCCATGATTGTCAATGTTTATTTTGCTGTTAGATCGTCAGCCTGGCGTGCCGTGATGTGTGATTTACATCAAGATCATGCACGTAGCTAATGCCTGAACATCAAACTAAAAATTTTAGCCTTAAATAACGTGTGTGCATCAGTAACTTTAATGTTACTCTTCAGTGGGTCAATCGATCTGATACCAAAATAAACATAAAACAAATAAGTAAACTTATGTTGGTGTAATGCAGAAAAATTCAGTTGTTAGTGTATACATTTTACCAAAAATGCTCAGGCAGACTATCTAGTTTCGATACTGGAAGTGAACAAGGTTCTCTACTGGTCTGGAACGTTCCTTTACTGGAATAATCTAGAACCCGTCTGAAACGGGACCGGCCGGCCGGCGCAGGTGGATTAACCCGGGCAATTTCAGGAGTGCCACCTTGTAAAGCATTGAGTACTGAGGTAAATAAAGTCTCAATTTGTTCTCGTTATACGTATAGGGTGACCTTGATATTGAAAGTGAATGACACTAGGATAATAAAAACAAACGATAGTGCAATTTTCAGGTTTTCAGGCACTGCTTATCCCATGGTTCAGTTATTCACTCCAATGATAATAATTATGTTTAAGTATAATTTACTCTTTTGGTTACCATAGAAACTCTTCAATATCAATATCAATACACTTACCTACTACCGTTTTATTGTTTAGTGTACATAACAACACTTCGTCCTACATAGTTGTAACGATCGATCGATTCGCTTAAACCATTCAGTATGTAAGGTGTTTATAGTTGTATACCTACCGCCTACCGTACTGTAGCAATTAACAAAGTTCCATTAAATTGCACCTGAATTAGTTCAATCCATAGACTAACCCCCTAGAGAAGTTACAGAACGTTTTAACTAATAAACTGTTTTTTCCCTCTCCGACAAAGAACAATACTTGTCTATGAATAAGGGGGTTTGTATATATGTACTAAGTCTATGGTTCAACCATATTTTATTGCGTGTGTCGGATTCATTCATGGTATACACTCTGAGCAGCAAAATTCGAGTACCTTTTATAAACAAAAAAAAAATATTTGTATGGAGAAAATCGTTATATATCAAAGGCGTCTGATTACTTATTTTATTGTGGAATAGACTAGTATCCCTAAATGTATCCATAATAGTATTCATTCCTAAATAATTGTCTTGCTAAAAAGTTATGATCACACATACACAGTGATCTTACAGATGCCTCTAAAAATCTTCATCATTCATTCATGAACTCTTAGTTATCTAATAAAACAACAGTAGATGATAATGACTGTATTAACTACTAAGACTGAGATAAGGTCAACATTGACCTAATGGCTTGTCGTAATTACGATCTATCGGAGTCTGCCTAACAGATGATTGCAACGATATTACGATACACAATCTTTGTCTTTTCATACCTTCCTTTATACATCCATCTGCCGTGGCTACTCATTGTTTATATCATTGTTATCTGTAGGGTTTAAGAAAAAAATAATTACCTATTGTCACTAAAATATTTTGGAGGACTGCTTTCCAGTAGAATGAAAACAAACAAGATTCATAGATAGGTAGGTATAACCTGGAACGTCAACACATTCTATTTCAGTTAAATATTATTTCATATAACACTGGTGAAAAGTGGGTGCAGCAATGCACCTCTGCCTACCCCGCAAGGGAGTACATTAGTACAAGGCGTGAGTGTGTGTGTGTGTGTGTTTTTTTTTATTATTTCATTTGGTCATTAAATAATAGTGTTAGACTTAATGTTAAGTGGGACAGTAAAATATAATTTTATTTATTTCAGGAGTTCCCTAAATTCGTACTTAGCGCAAAAAAATAACCTATCAGAATGATTATTTAATTTTGTGTTATCCTTACATCTGAAACATGTTTAACATGTTGTCTGTGTGTGTGTGTACCAATCTGTCTGTGGTAGTGTAGCTCCCAAACGGCTGAACAGGTGGGCTGAACCGATTTTCATTTTCTTGGGTGATGAAAAATATTATAAAAACTAAAATCCCATAAAAAACAATACTTGTCAAAAAAACCAAGTCTCGTAACTCAGTTGTTCTACGGTAAAAAGTTGTGAGATCCATGTAATACCAAGTCTTATCCACGCACGCATCTCAATCTTAATGTTTAATGTTTTATATAAATATATTGACTCGGCCATCGCATGGAAACACGTGTTAATTAAATTATTTAGTGCGATAACCAAGTCAATATATTTATTTTAGTTTTCCCTTGACCAAACACTACTTATATTCCAAATTTGAAGCTTCTAGGTCTGCTAGAAGTGCCTTAGAATTTTTATGATCGTGAGTGAGTGAGTGAGTTAGTGACAAAATTAAGAAACTTTGACCCGTTATAATTCTTAAACTACTGGTTCAAATTGAATGAAATTTTAAATACCTATACCGTGTCTTTACAATGCCTGCATGGTTAGTGAAAATTCAGTCTTCTAGTTTTATCCACAACGAAGTTACAAAATGGGGGTCGAAAATGGCCTGAATAGCTTCGAGAAAAGGATGGTACGGCCGTGCCGCTTTTTTGCTCGACTTGGTGGGGGCACTGCCGTGCCGTGATAAGTAAAGATACAAATGGATACTTGACATGATACTGGACAAAAAAAACATACTTAAAATTAAGAAGTCTAAACTTTCCGAAAACAAAAGAGCTATAACGATAAAAGTATTACGAAACTTAAATAACAAGCATCATAGCTCTCTATAAGGAAAAAAAATATTAAGTACAAAAATTCTCAACAAACAAGGACGCAGATTGAGAAAAATCTTTACTTTGACCTACTTTTATGCGTAAATATTTGTTTATTTACGTAGCTCTCTGACATATCTACTACTTTCTCCTTGGAATATCAATACAGCATCAATAAAAATCTGCTTAAATTAAGGGTCTCAGTTGTGAAATAGGTGGTTCAAAAACTTAAATACGACACCCTCAAAATACAACATAAGGGTCTAAACATGAAGCTAAATAAATAAAGAGGATAAACGCACACCACGCAGCCGAAAAGATTGGCTCTTGCGTATCAACTGTGTTCTCCTTCCGACTCCTGAGCAACCATAATTATTTTATAAGCATTTCGTACGCACGCATACATACATTGCAATCATCATCATCATCATTATCATCAGCCTTCTATCGCCCACTGTTGGGTACAGGCCTCCTTTTAACGTTAATGTTTTCGGTCCTGTGCCGCTCTGAGCTCTGGTCCACTTAAGATATCATCGGACTGCAATACTCACTGGTCTATTCCCCACAGCGCCGGTGGTCTCGTCACGGCGGTGGCTCCAGTAGTGATCCGGGGCAAGGGCCTGTGGGTGGGCTGGCCCGGGATCCACCTCGAGGACCCCAATGAGAAGATACCGGAGTCCGACCCCAATGACAACACGCCCACCGCCGGACTTCTGTCTAGTAAAGTGAGTCAGTTCAACACTTATTTGGGAACCCATAATTTTAGCCTGGTTTTATTATTATTAATAATAATTCACATTTATCAATAAATTATTTGTACACATAGCATCGGTTGCTGTTTCGGCAGCAGTCGTTAAGCCTAGTCAGAGGCCTTTGGGCGGCTTGAAAACATCAGACAGTCGGGTTGCCCACTTACCCGACCACTCTCTAAGCACTTGCTTGCTTGTGTTGGGGTCCACCAACCCGCACAAGGCCAGCGTGGTGGACTATGCCTAAAACCCATCCTTCATTGAAAGGAGACGTGCCCTAGCAGTGGGGTTGTAATGAACACATAGCATTCTCTTCCAGTTAACCTAAGGTGTTCTGAAGAAAGCGATAGTTAGGTTTGGTTTTTCACTTCAGTCACGTTGGTCCAGTGCTGGCCGTCAGAGCAGAGAACAATTTGTATGAATGGTCAGCGACGATTTGATGTTGTTATACTTAATTAGATACCTAGTTACTTACTTGGATATTGTACTACATCGCAGAGTGTGAATAGATACATAAGATAATATCTACCTCTAGTTGCCTACCTATCAATGGCCATAATTGATAGCCGTTGCATTTGTAATTATGTTTTTAATATGTCTTGCCTTTGAAAGATTAATAATTATTGTTGTAAATTGTAAACAACAAAAGCTGCACCGAGCCACTCACAATCTTACGCTAATTAGGTACAAGTACCTATCATAAAATAAAACCCAGGATAGGGTAGGTTACCTATCACTTTCATGATTGCAGGCAATACACTCAATTGAAAGACATAAAATGTATTTAACTAAGTGCTTATACAGCTAGCTAACATCTATTGATAATTACATTATTACTTTTAAGGTGTCAGATTGTTAAGTTGGTTAAATAAATACTTTTTTAATTTAATTTAATTTAAAATGCCATAATAACATAATAAATAATCATATCATGCCTCAATTAAATCACAAATCAATAAAATAAAATACCTATCCACAACCTACTAACGATCTAGCTAGGTAGTACATCTTTGTCCAATACTCTAGCAGTCGATTAAACATGGAATTCCCCTTTTTTTCGAATACACTGTTGTATGAAGTTGCCTAGCTAATATAGGGTAGGGACTAGATCAGACAAAAATCTAGATTGTCCAGTTTATATTTAATGACGCTGTTTTGTTTATCGTAGCAAGAGCTGCAATTTTGTTTGTATTTATAAATGATGCTATTTATTAAAATGTACCTCTAGCAGTAAGTACCTATAGGTAGGTACGATCGGGCATGCATGTACTTATTTGTGATGCATGGATTTATCGACCGACTAGGCAGATAACAGATTGTAAAATAATTATATTCTTAGGCAGGCACTCAAATAAATAAGGTGCTATAGTCATAAAAGTTGTTGATTGATATAATTATAGTACCGCTTTTGCTCCTACCTAAGGAGAATATTACGACGATGTTAAATTACAAAGATTAGCAGTTATGGGCTCTGCCTAGGTACCTAATGTAAGAAGTTAGTCATTCAAATTGCTTCTACTGACCCAAATGCAGACCGCTAATTGACTCGTGACATCGAATTGATCAAACAAGTTTTAACTTAAAGTTGTATGGTAGATAGAACTTGACTATAACATTGTAGCTATTCGAGTAGTAGTTACATAATGAACCAATGTCATACTAGAGATCTAATCAATGTCTCGCTAATTGAAATTCTACTCATCGCTCCGGTGGCTACTGTAGTTCAAACGCGCATCTATAATATAAAAGATGCTATTATTCAGTTGAATGTTAACCTACTACTGTGCACCTGACTGACAAAAACCAGCTTATTAACTAGCTTTGGCGTACCCGGCGTAACCCCTGATTCTTGCTGGCCAGGTGCACAGTTAATTCGTACGAGTAGTGTTGTTCTATCAAATTCCCTGATCATAACAATCTGGTTCCAGATAGTTCCAATCCACGCGGAGCCAGCTCTCTTCGACAGCTACTACAACGGCTGCTGCAACGGGACCTTCTGGCCGCTGTTCCACTCCATGCCCGACCGGGCCACCTTCAACGCAGACCACTGGAGGGCCTACGTCAAGTGCAACGAGGAGTTTGCCAAGAAAACCATCAATGCACTACGCCTCTTGCAAGAGAATAAGGAGAACAAGAATACCTCCCCGCCTATTGTATGGGTCCATGATTATCAACTGATGTTGGCTGCTAACTGGATTAGACAGACCGCTGAGGAAGAAGACTTGAAATGTAAATTAGCATTCTTCTTACACATTCCCTTCCCGCCCTGGGACATCTTTAGACTTTTGCCCTGGTCGGACGAAGTGCTACAAGGAATTCTGGGTAAGTTACTAAGTATTGGTCGCCTACATACTTTAATTGTCCTGGTGTCGTTAACAAATACCCGGATCTAGATTTATTTTTGGTAATAACAACGTTTAATAATTTTCCATAATTTCCAGGATGTGACATGGTCGGATTCCACATCACAGACTACTGCTTAAACTTCATAGACTGTTGTCAGAGGAACCTGGGTTGCCGTGTCGACAGAAAAAACCTCCTCGTCGAATTGGGAGGCAGAACCATCTGTATCCGACCACTGCCCATCGGCGTGCCATTCGACAGATTCGTCAGCCTCGCGGAAAAGGCTAAACCAGTGCTCTCTACAAACCAAAAAATCATTCTCGGAGTCGACAGACTCGACTACACCAAAGGCTTAGTTCATAGACTCAAAGCATTTGAGAGGCTACTAGAGAAACACCCTGAGCACATAGAGAAAATTGTACTTCTCCAGATCTCTGTGCCATCTAGAACTGATGTTAAAGAATACCAAGACTTGAAGGAAGAGTTGGATCAGTTGGTAGGAAGAATCAATGGAAGATTCACTACACCTAACTGGTCTCCCATACGGTAACTACTGCAAATATTACTTTGTGTTGAACTTGATCTTAATTATTTTTGTGCTTTATGAAATTGAATGTCTAATATTTATGCTCTCCAGTTACATCTACGGCTGTGTGGGCCAGGAGGAACTAGCAGCCTTCTACCGGGATTCGTCCGTGGCGCTGGTCACGCCGCTTCGTGACGGCATGAACCTGGTAGCCAAGGAGTTCGTGGCGTGTCAGATCAAGAAGCCGCCGGGCGTGCTCATCCTGTCTCCCTTCGCCGGAGCCGGGGAGATGATGCACGAGGCCCTCATCTGCAACCCTTACGAGCTCGATGACGCAGCGGAAGTTATTCATAGGTGAGTTTGTACGGCAATCTTGTTGCTATGTCCTTAGCTAATGGCCCTGTTGCGTATTATTTATAAATCCGGACAGAGTATTTCTGAACACAGATATCTTATTAAACAAATAAGCTGTTAGAGTAAATTGGACACTTCCTTGATTGAAAGTAAACATGCATTCACCAATCTTATCACCGGGGTAAATAATTACGAAGTCACGTGTCTCACGTGATCACTCAAGTTTCTTGCGCTTTTATTTTAATAAAATTCATTTTCTGTTGCAAAACTGTCCCTAAATTGATCCTTCGATCCTTCCCAGAGCCCTAATAATGCCGGAGGACGAGCGCATCGTCCGCATGAACCACCTGCGGCGGCGCGAGCAGCTCAACGACGTGGACAGCTGGATGAAGTCGTTTCTCAAGGCCATGGACTCGCTGGAGGAGGAGGCTGACGACATCGGAGCCACGTCCATGCAGCCCGTGACCATTGACGACTTCGACGAATATCTGTCCAAGTAAGTTGTGGGACTGTGTGTTTTGTTGTAGAGATTTGCTATGCTATGATGACAGAATTAGGAGAGAGTATTAAAGAAGTTTCACCTCTGTGTGTGAACTCCTGGCGACGGCTATTAAATTTGTGTTTGTTTATGTAAGTACCCCGTACGTACCTATCTAGTTTTTTATCATACGTACCTAACTAGGTACGTACGTTAAGTCTTGTTGATATTTTTAATTTATTTTACGAGCCAATAATAATTGAGCATTGTCGTCATTGCTCCAGCCACAACAATAACATATTTTCCATATTTCCAATAAATCTGTCAGGAAGATTAAACGGCAAATTAACTTATTAAATGCCTTGTAAAAATGATAAAAGTTCAAGCGGGCAAGGCGTGGCATTACTTGAAGACATATTATTATTTTGTAATCAGTGGCCCTGTTAGTGTCGCGTTATTGTTTTTATACATTTATCATGTATATAAATGATGTAAATATTAACTGTTGTAGCGTGTGGAATAAATGATAATTTTCTCTTAAGAACAATACTTTACGAGATTTATTGCGAAGCAAATTTACCTACCCATGAGACTACCTCTACCTACAGAATCAACATTTATTTTATCCAATTCTTGTGCGTTTTCACCAACGCAACGCTAACTGCGTATATTTGACTTGAATAATTTCACAATCCTAATTTTAGAAATTCCGTATCGACAAACTTTCACTGTGACCTAAGTAGGTAGGTGGGTGTGGTGATATCTCGAATTAAATTAGGTGGAAGGTAGTTAAGATGCGGATGTAAGTAGGTACATGTTTGTGGAAGGAAAACAGGGTCACAGTTCAAAGCCTTTGTCACTAACCTTGGTAGTAAGCCATGTAGGTAGGTAATAAGGTAAAATGTAGGTAGTTAATACCTTCCAACTTCCAATATGTACAAAATACATTTTTAACAACTTTCGATTTACCTAAGTACTTAAAAAAAAAAACATAAAACCAGCACCGCACCTTGCTTTTAGCAAATATAAGGTCATATAATGTAATTATCGGTCTCTCCCATCGTACGCTGATGTGTGTCATAGGAATCCTTTGCATCCAATCTCTACGTTAAACTGCGTTACCAGTAACTAGGCATACTGTTCGCCGTCGACTGAGTATTAGGTAACGTATCGGTTTAGGATACGTATTACGCCGACTGTTCCCAGTTCCTTACTTTTGCTAGGTATCTTAAGGTATCCAATCAATTAATATCGGTTATATATCAAAAATCATTACCACCCCATTCTATTCTTCTTCTATTCTATGTGGGGTTGTAAGTAAGCGCCTGGTTTCTCTATTTGAACCTTTGTGCATATCACTAAGCTCCAAACTGCCTAGGCTTGGACCATATCCCACCACCCCACCACCACTTACCACCCCATTAACGCCCCCTCCTCCCCCCAGATACATAGGCTACACGCAGAAGCTAGCCCTACTCCTGGATTACGACGGGACGCTAGCGCCCATCGCTCCTCACCCGGACCTCGCCACCCTGCCGCTGGAGACCAAGCACACGCTGCAGAGACTGTCCAACATGTCTGACGTCTACATAGCTATTGTGTCCGGGAGAAACGTGGAGAATGTTAAGAATATGGTGAGTTGGTGACTTTGAAGCCGAACTTACACCGCCGGCTAAAGTTGAGCCACTTTTTCATACCTGTGCGTCTACCGCAAACTATGCACTATATGTATGAAAAACTGGCTCAGCTATGCGAGCTGAGCTAAATTAACTACGACCTAGATAGGACAGGGTAGGGAGTTCGTATGTTTCAAGCCACCTACAGAGATACAGTTAAGAATTAGGTAAAGACTGCGTATGCAATCCGATCTTTATAGTATTGTGTCAGTATCAGTTTTAGGCGATTACCTACTCCATTAGTACCTAATTAAATTTTCAATTTCCTCATTATAGCCAACGACCACCTAGGAGAAATAAATAATAATAACTCGTAGCCATTGCGACACGGGTATCTATAAATAGTAGTGCTTGTCTACATAAATAAGTACCTAGATTGTTTGTATCAATAGGTACCTACCTACTTACTTAGCTTTAACTTAAATATGTACTTAATTATGCTGTATATCTTGCTCGTGTCGTGTCATTTACTCACATACAGACACACATATCTAGCCTTTATCGTCCAAGTTCATTTGCAATAACGGATATTATCAATATGAACTTTGACTGATACTATCAAGCAAGACACAAGGCAAAATATGTCGCATTTGCGTACCATGTTTGTTCAATATTATTGTTTTAAAGATTAATTCGTTAGATTAGGCAGAATTTAACCTGGTTTTGGTGATATCTTGGACTACGCATAAGTAGGTAGGTATGTAGTTAAGCTCAGCAGAGATAACTCGCATATTATGTAGCTACCACGATTATTTTGTGTTTATAGCCATATTCTGGTAGCACCACACACAATTCACACGTCACACTTCCTATCCTACTTGAAAAAATATTCATGAGAAGCAGATTTAGCTCAGACAAGGCAAGTTCCAGATGTATTTTGCCATGGTCACTAAATACTCTACCAACACCTTTACTGAAAAAATCGAGTCAGAAAAAAATATCTTGATTTGTGAGCGTCTTGCACCCCGTAGGAGGCCTTCAGGAACTTATGACTATAACCCTCAATCCAACCCGCAGGTGGGCATCGAGGGCATCACGTACGCGGGCAACCACGGGCTGGAGATCCTGCACCCTGACGGCAGCAAGTTCGTGCACCCCATGCCCATGGAGCTGCAGGACAATGTTGTCAAACTGCTGAAGGCTCTGCAGGAACAGGTGAGGAATTTTGGTCTTTCTATTGTATATTGGTTCAGAGCACTATAAAGCCCTCAAACGTTGGGAGTTTGAGGACTTTATCCAATAGACTTACAAAACAAAGACAAGCTGCTCAAGGCGCTTCAGGAACAAGCAGATTGACTCGAAATCGCTGCGATTTATAGACTATTCTGTTATATCCTTGTTTTATCACATTTACTAAAACACGTTGTGGAAGAGGCAGGTATTCCTTATGGAAACAGAGTATCCTGGCAATACCTACTCACATTCCATTGAAAACGTCCTCAGAGACCACAATTTCCTGCAAATCAGAGATACAAAAAAAACTAACACTTAATGCATATCCAGGTCTGCCGTGACGGTGCCTGGGTGGAGAACAAAGGGGCTCTCCTGACGTTCCACTTCCGAGAGACGCCGATAGCCAAGCGCGCGGCGTTGGCAGACAAGGCGCGGGAGCTGATCACTGCGTCAGGCTTCACGCCCGCCCCGGCACACTGCGCCATCGAGGCCAGACCACCTGTGCAGTGGAACAAAGGTAAGCGTGCCTTTGTGTGCCATCACTAGGTACCTATACTCCAGCTGATAGGATTTTCTATTCCATAATCTCCACGCTTCCATCAGAGGTTGTATACTTTTGATATGATCAATAGTTTCCGCAAGTAGCGTTGGAGTTAGAGCGCTGGACTGACAAGTATTTACTGCTGGTACCTAGAGCCACGATGGCCTAAGATATGTAGATAGATCTTCATCTTATCAACCGTTTAAAAATTGCATTTTGATTTGATTTTCATTTACTTCCTGTTGGTTTCCAGGTCGTGCGTCTATTTACATCCTGAGAACTGCGTTCGGACTGGACTGGAGTGAAAGAATCAGGGTCATCTATGCTGGTGATGACGTCACTGATGAAGATGCTATGCAGGTCAGCATATTATTATCTTGGTTATCCTCCAGATATTGTCTCTGGGAATAGATAGATCTGTCCAAGACTTCTGGCGTTATTACAGCCACCGTCTTATCATCATTAGATAACAGATAATAATCTAACGTTGGTCGTGGGCTTTTTAAGATCGTTCTATCACACCCCCCTTTCCTCCTTCTTTCCCCATCCTAAAACACAGCTTTATATCAATTAATTTCTTCTTACAGGCGCTCAAAGGTATGGCGGCAACTTTCCGCATCGCGTCAGACACGATCACCAAGACGTCTGCAGAGCGCCGTCTGTCCTCAACAGACTCAGTCTTGGCCATGCTCAAGTGGATCGAGAGGCACTTCTCCCGTCGCAAGCCGCGGGCTAACTCCCTCACGTACAAGAATGCAAGGAAAGCCAGAGACACCCTGCAGATGCAGATGTCCTACCAGCTGCCCCTGAAGACCTCGCCCAGGCCTTCGCCTCCAATGTCGCCAGATAAATCCTCTAGTGGATCTGAGTCTTCGTAAGATGGGAGTTTAGTGCGAGGTGATTAGTAGTAGGGATTTTACAGTCATTGGCTGCAAAACCACACTAAGTTTATATGTACGCGGCCGATCCGCCCCGCATTGCATTATACCAAATGAATGTAGCGTTTTGTAAAAATATTTATAGCATTTTTTGGTCTTTTTATGGTAGGCCATTTTCATTCCAGCGCCTTGGTTTCTCCCAAAGGGCCGTTTTTAGACTCTTACCTACACTTTTTACTTGAAGTGTCTGTTGGATAATTATAAGTTTACAACAACTTGTACTGTTTAATTAGTAGGAGTTTCGCAGACACTAGACTAAATACTGTAATCAGTATTGGAAACTTCACTTCTTATAATTTTAGATAAACATATTTTTATCGAAAAAGGATGCTTTGTAAAAGTGAATCTGCACAACTAACTTTAACTAAATGGTGCACTGATATAGTTTTGAAATAACGATTTATGTAACATAGATGGAGCCATGTAGCGGCTCTAAGTTGTAAGGTCTTGGATTAAAATCCCGGTAAATACCATCATTTATTGTCACCCTACTGGAGTGACTATTATAGTGCAGCTCAGCAAATGCTTAAAGTAGATGCAAAAATATGCATGTTAAGTTTAGAGTTTACGTTTAGTTCTAGATTACATGTGATTCTTTGTGATGAAGGCATAGGTTATGTAATAATTATATAAATAAATACAATTAAAAACATAATATTTATTTCAAAAGTGCTTGGCATTGATATGATCGTATTCCAAATCAACCTTATTCTTTATGTACTTATGTGAAACTATTTTGATGTATATGATTATCTATCTGTGTAAAACTATTAATATAGTCATGTAGTGTATAGATAATTAGGTGACCCGGAAAAATGTAAACCGATAGCCACTATCCATATCACATTACTGAGTGCTAAATATGATGTCTTTATCTATTTACATACTTATATTTGAATTTAATATGAATGTACATGATAGCATATAAGAAAACTAGTCTAGTTATGTACCTGCCAAGTTAAATGTATTGAATTCAAAAAAACTGTACTGAGATTACTCGAATTTAGACAATTTTACCCTACGAAAGAAAATACAATTGGTTTTTGAGGCATATAAATAAAAAAGTGTAAGACAGAAAAGTGTACTTTAATTAAAAGTAGAAATACTAAGTCCTCCATCAATAATATATTATTTACATAATTTAAAATATTTATTACAAATTATAAATACATGTTACGGAATGTTCAGTCAAAATGTAAACATTTTTAATTTATTTTTTGTTTTAATAATTATGTGCCTTCAAATATTCGTACGAACAACATTACGTAACATAAAAACGACAAATATCACAATTATTATTTATAGTAAAATAATAATATTTGTATAGTTAAATACACTTAGTTAGGGACAAACGTTTCTAAAAACAATTTTACTAATACAATGCATAAATTTAATGGGGTATAAAAGGATACCAAGGGAAAATCATTTACAATTTTGCATCTACAATCACAAAAACTACATTGGACGATTGAAAAAATATATTGGTGTCAATTTTGAATTGCTCATTTGCGGAAACAATTCTAGTAAGAAAAAAAAAGTTTCATGTTTTTTTTTTTATTATTCACTTTTGAGAAAATCGTTTCTATTAACATTGCCATCCCATAATAGGTCGACCGCGTCAATCCGTTAGAGTTCGACTGGATGATGCAAAAGGTTTAAACTCAACGACTGGAGAGGTGTACAGTGTTTCACGCGCATATTTGACCGCCACTGATTTAGGTACGGGCGAGCAGTCATCAGATGGCGTATTAGGTGGCGCTTCTAAGCAAGGGCATCGATAAACTGCATGAGTGATCACTGATCAGATATCTGCATAGGATACTGTACTATTAACACCTACTGTAACTTGGCCAATGTTGATCAAAACCAACATTTCTCTGCAGGGATTGAATCAAAATTCGGCCTTCCCCGCACCACCCTACCTTACTTTCAGACTTGACACGGCCGATTACCCTATAATACTAATCAATATTATTATAATAACTTACATTACAAATACTGTGCGTCTAAACATTACTATGTGACACGACGAGCCACGACAGTATGAAGTAGAACAGGCATATGGGGTACACCGCCAAAGCCTTCTTGCCCGATGGTTGACTGTCGCCGAGGAATTTCGTAGCCGCTGAAAGTGAGAAAAAAAGGTATGCTAGATTGTATGGACTGTTTTAGATAGCATTGTAGCTAAACGAGATACAAATTTTATCTGAAGAGATTTTATTTATGAGTAAATACATATTATATTTCATGGTATTTAAAATTATTGCTAACCCTTGCCGTAGGCTCTGGCTGGATAAGTAAGGCAGATATCATCTGTTATGGCTTTCTCGTGACTAGCCCCAGACAATTGTCTTTTCGCCCTTTGTACATAATTATATAATTATTTATATACAAAAAGCTAAATATGTGTGCATTTTTACACGTCATGCATCTTTGCATTCACTTCAGACCTAGGAGCAAATAGGTTGTAAAAACCTGAAGACTTGGAGCCTACAATAAAAACTTCAGTTCCCCCTAACTTCATACCGCAAAAGCATATTTGACTACTTACCAAAAGTAGCCCAGACGAAGCCGAGCATCGATATGACGAGCCTCAGGAAGAACAGGAACTTGTTCTGCTCCGCGAACAGGATGACGCGACACGCCACCAACGCCAGCCCGATGGGCAGCAGGCAGTAGCCCAGCACGCACACTGACTGGAAGAACGAGCTGGAACAGGCCAAACCATAAAAAGTATTGCCACCGTAAAAAAAATAATGAATTGTGAAAAAAAATACGATTTCTGTTATGCAAGAACACATTGTTGTGATGCGAATGGGGCTCTTTTAGTCATCAAACCATCAATGTTTAAATGAAATAATACTCTCACTATTTTATTAGCCTTTGTAACATTAGAAATATTTTTCTCAAAAGAATTAAATTACTTAATTAATTAATTTACTTTCGTAAGCTTCAGGAGCTTTGAAACATATTTTAAATAGCTGTTCCCGCGCGCTTCGCTTCGCTTTAAAAAGTTTTCCCGTGGGAATTCCGGGATAAAAAGTAGCCTATGTTCTTTGCCAGGGTCTAGACTGTATGTATACCAAATTTCATTCAAATCCGTTCAGTAGTTTTGGCGTGAAAGAGTAACAGACAGACAGACAGAAAGACAGACACAGTTACTTTCGCATTTATAATATTAGTTAGGATTAGGATTAAACGATTGCGTTGAACTTACCTGAGATATAGACAGATTATACTAGTCTTATAGCACCACATTGATAGGTAACTACTGTTTCAGAATAATATAGGTAGATATCACCAATAATCTAAATCGTTTTCAGATTCACAAGCACTTACATGTTTCCCCCAAGCAGCTTTGAGTTCAATGTGACTACAGCGGCTCCAATCCAGACCAGTACAAACACCTCCGCGAACTCCGGGCCCCCGTCGTTGGAGTTGTCTGCCCGCTCCGCCGAGCCCTGCAGGATCGTTGCCATGAATGTGCACAGCAGCAGCGGACCCCATAGATCCCCTGGAAAGTTATGAGACAACTTGAATTATTTCCAATATTTTGGTATAGCTTTAATGAGACAACTTGAACTATTTCCAATATTTTGGTATGTACTTTATTTTAGGAAAAGGTTAAGGTTATGACATAATTATTATTATGATATAGAAAGGCACATGGTATAACTGATGTAACCCTGTGAACCTTCATTCACTCCACACTCTTCTATCATGCAATCTAGACTCAAGATTTTTAGTCTACCACAGGTAGGTATGTAGTGTAAATACTTAAAGCATAATTTTCGCATTACACTAGGTCATAATGTTCTAAACAAGAGCCTAGATTTCAACTAGCTAAGGTGTAATGAATATAAGAAATGAAGTTTAACTTACATTCTTTTAATAGACTAGTTTTCTCTCTGGGAAGAAGGACATGGTAGAACTTGTTGCCAACTGCTCTTAGATCCCTTAACTGCAAAAAAAAACAATTATATCATTATATTTATTTTTTAATACAGATCATGTAAGTTACAAGAATGCTACTGCCTATGAGCCATTTATTCCCAGGTCTTGGTTGAATTGCTGCCTACTTCAATCCAGTAAAGCATATTCAATGGGTATATGTTACATTTGGCGCAGCAATCTTTGTAACTGTTAGTTAGATTATCCAATTTGTCTATTTGTTGGTAACTTTACTAGTACTTCTTACTAGTTACATGTTGCAACATACAAAGGTTTCCTTGATGGGCTCATCCAATGTGTTGAACTCCATGCTGTCCCCGGAGGGCACACCCCTAGAGGGGACATTCATCTCGCCCTCTATCACACCTACATCACCAGCAGGGTACATCTGTAATATAAAATAGAGGTAATTACAAGATTGGATCTAGAGTGGGATGAAATTATAATGAACAAATGTATAAATGTTGTATATTCTCATTCTACATAAGGTGACATGATCTTGTACTATAAAGTAAAAAGTACACCGGAATCGTCATAAATAAAAGGTGGTAACAAATCCAATAGCGAATTATGGTATTTCACGAATTATTTTTAAACCTGTGAAAGGAAGATATACTCACATCAAACTTTTGATCGAAGGACGTCATTTTTTATATACAGTTTGAGCTATTTACCGTGATAAAATAGACTGAAAACCAATTATTACAATAAAAATATATTTTTTCAACAACAACACATCATTTTCAGAAAATTTGACATTTGTTTGACAGCTGACGTTGACGTTTACATGATTTTTTTTTTCCAATGTTACCAGATTTCGGTTATTTACCTAGTTAAGGCTGTCTACAAAGAAACGATTTTTATATTTATGAAATGAATGAATGAACGAAACAAAAATGTAATCTGTGAAAAATTACATGATAAAAAAAACTGTTCTATTCGTCTATGGTTGATCGTATTTTGTTTTGCCGATTTTGCATTGTTTTTGAATATTTTCAATAGATTGTAGATTATAAGCAATTACGACAATTTAAATAGCGTTATGTGTCCTTTCAACGTACAGCAACATGAAAGTAACTATTAAAAGTATGTACCACAGCCAATTCTCATTCTAAATACAAATATTATTATGTGTAACCTAGAATTTTCTTTCATTGATTATTGTCTTCAGGCTGGACTGGCGTGGCTACTTGGCGATGGATAGCCAATGACGATAACTGCGGCATTTGTCGGATGCCCTTCGACAGTTGCTGCCCCGACTGCAAGTTGCCTGGCGACGACTGCCCACTGGTGTGGGGCGAGTGTTCCCACTGCTTTCACATCCATTGTATTGTGAAGTGGCTCCATTCACAGCCCCAGCAGCAGTGCCCTATGTGCCGGCAGGACTGGAAATTTAATAACAAGTAGTTGACTCAGGTCAGTAATTTGTTTTTTCTTCTGTTTTCCCAGTAATTCTATGGGTAACTGTATGCATGCAAAATCAATATTACTGGTGTGCTATCACAACTATGCAGTTTCTCTGGTTGGAACAAGCATGTAGTGCAATTCTGAGTTGTTATCAAAGCAAAATAGTTGGTGAAGTGCTATGGTTAATCCTAAATGAGCCAAAGGACCAACACCCAACAGTAATGAACAAAAATAGCTTTTACTTAAAACAAATATGTTTTGTTGTTTTGGAATAGTCCAAATATTAGGACTGAAGTAGGTACAATCTATTTTTTTACCTACGCCAGCTCAGAATTTATGTTAGTTGAAGTTGAAATTATTTCTTGTAATTTCTTGTAGTAAGTCGTTCATACAACACAATCATTGTCTGTTTGTGGCAATAAACTATTTTTCTTTCTTTTCTTAAAAAAAAAAATCATTCTCTTTGGATTCACATTCAGATTATAGTGCCACAAACTTATCTGTTCCGGTGAGAGCGAACTAAATTGGTCCATATAATCTATGTCATGTCAATATGAAATTCATTAGTAAGTAATGAGGTATGGACCAATTTAGTTCGCTCTCACCGGAACAGATAAGTTTGTGGCACTATAACTAATTTGATATTTATTATCTACCCTTTGTCACTGGTTTATATTTTAGATATTTGGAAATGATTTGAACATGTACAATTATACATGTCATGTTAGTAAATATTACTACATATCACACACAGTCTCAAAATGAATTCACTGACACAGTTAGCTACTGCATATACTAGCCTAGTCTAGACTGATAGAATGTGTAATTGTGTATATTTCATGAAGTGCTGTCATGTACATATTGGTTTGAGTATGGGCATCCTGCCTGGGTACCTGCTATTGATTTAACTTGAATTTAAACACTGGTTGTAATGATTCGGTGCCCACTGCACATTTTTTTTTTCTTATCAATGACATATTGTCTGTATATTTAGTTTTTATGACTATATTGAACTTTCATATATTGCAATACACTTACCTAAGTACCTACCTACCATCACCTGGCCCTGAATAATATTGATGGAGAAATGATGCAATTAAAGTTAACATGCAAACAATATGAATAATTTTGTACTGTGTGGGATTAGAAAACAATAATAATGATTGTTTTCTTACTTTACCACAATCTAGACATAAATTTGACCAATACATCGAAAAGTAGAAAGTTCCATCCGCCAACAACATGCAAAATCGCGTGTGCCTCAACTTTAGCCGCCATTGTTATTGTTGCATTTACTCTCATAGTAAACAATGGGGAACAGGTCAGCTCATTGTTTGGGGTCCGTGTCGCCGCGGCCGGTACAGTCGCCGCAATAATAAAACACGTTGTGTGGTTGTGTGTCGGCGTGCGGCCGGCGGTGCCCGAGCCGTGACTCGTGACGCCGCCAGTCCGCAGCGCGCGCTCGCGGGGACGCCCGCGTCACTCTCGCTCGCGACCACAACGAACACGCTCCGTACTATACCGTCCTCCTTATAGTATCCCGAGAGGCTGTTCCCACCCAGCAGCGGCATGCTGATGGTACAGAGCAATGCCCAGCTCCCCATGAAACCCACCAAAGTGAAGGGCCCGCCGCCCGTGCCGCCGCGGCCCAACCAGAGCGTGGTGGCCGAGGCGCTGGCCAAGACGCGCAAGGCCGTCGCCGACTCCAGGGCCCACCTGAAGTCACCCAGCAGCTCGAAGGAGAAACACTTCGTCAAGTCCAAAACGTTGGAGAAGTCCTCGTCGCTAGACAAGCCCAGTGTCACGCCGAAGCAAAACGGACTAGCGCGGGTCAAGTCCTTCATCCGGGACGTCATCAGCGACCGGAGCTCCTCCTCCGATGAGAGGAAATCTAGTGGAACCAACTCGCGGAGAAGTTCTAGTGACAGTAGCTCGATACCCACTTCCTCTTCTGTGAAAAAATCTAACGAATCTCTTAACTCTAAAGCCGTGAAAACATGTAAACAAATATTAGTGCGTTCGCTCTCTACTTCGAACAAATTGGAACAAGATAGCAAGTGTAAAGTTATTAAATCGTCCAGTTTTGCCGATAAAACTATACCAATCAGGAAAGCTCCTCCGCCGCCGCCATCACCAAAACCTAAGTTAAAACCAATAAAGCCTTTGCCGTTAAGACGAAACACATTAGAGAATAAAGTATCCCCTAAGTCCTCGCCAGAATTAAGTGCATATTCATCGCCGATAGATGCCAAGCCACCGAAGACGCCCGTTGCCGACGCCCCCTACGCAACTGTCGCGGAAATACAGGACTTCGACGACCGACTGAGAAACAGCCCGAGCCGGCAGGATGTGAACACAAGCGACCCTCCCGCTAAGAACGGAACCACTACAAAGCCGGCCGCACACATCAATAACAATAACAATTCCTTAGAACGAAAAACCTCGCGTGTCACTGAAATGCTCATTTCTGAAATACTAGCCAGCAGGAACAATAACAATAAGAATGAAGCTAACGCAGTAATTGACAAAGGGAAGAGCAAGGAATTTAATGGTGATGGGCATCTTGAGTCAGATATGCCTAAAGATATGAATAATCATGAAATGTTGATTTATGAGCTTCAAAATATGCGATCTCAATCTAATGTCCCGCAGACCATGGAGTCTCGAGAGTCCGTGGAGAAGAGCGACACGGACAGATGTGAGGACGAGGAGGATTCGGAGCCGAATTACGCGCAGTCCTCGGAGTCTGGAGCCAACACTGACGATAGCGGCGACCAAGCGTACGCTTACATCTTAGACGATGGCCTCAAATCAAGGTACAACACACGGTCTTATCAACACAAACTGTGACTAGAATGGTTTTTGAAACAACGCCAGATTTATGTTTTACTCGCCAAGCGGGTTTTGAGAACAAACGTCGTTTTGTAGGTCGTAGCCGTTAACACGTTTTTACATATATTTCAAAACAAACATTTTCGTAAATTTGCATAAAACTCAATGAGCATATTCTTAAGCCACATTGTGTGCGTAATTATTGAAATTGCCATCAAGATGTTCGACAGGTCATCCTAATCCGTGTGTGTTGTCGCCAGGTTGCGTAAACAGTTCCGCGCGATCAGTACGATGTCTCTCCAGGGGCTCCCCCCGCTGCCCAAGAGCCTCAGCGGCTTCGCGGACTGCATGCAGACGGAGTCTCCGCAGTCCCCCGCAGACACCCCCGACAAACCCCCCACTGACCTGGACGGCCAGCTCACGTATCTGAAGAAAGAAATGGTGAGTTACCCCAGAATGGAATAGAATATCATTTACTTAAGGGCCCGTACAGGGTGACGTGCCGCGCCAATTTTGGGTTTTCAATGCTCTTCACACAGCACACGCAGTGACACGCACACATGTAAGTTTGCACAGTGGGTCGATAAACTTTTACTCGCCAACTTTATTGACAATTATGTTCAAGTACATTTTGGGTGATTTTAGGGTAAGTAAGTATAATTCTTACTTACACTGGTAGGCACCAGGAAAGAGTAGAAATTAATAGGGGTGCCACTTTACTCTATACTCGGAACCCGATTAGCTTTCTCAAACAAATGTGGTATTTACTTGTAGAAAGGTAACTACAAGTATTAAAGTGTAGATAATAAGTTTCGAGCATCCTCCAGCCAACTGAACCCCGACGACAAAGCAAAGTAAATACATAGTGTCGCAAAAGGGCTATACTAAGCCAAAAGGGGATGACTCAAGGAGTCATTCTGGACAACTTTTGTTCTACGAGATTTGCAAATTCGCGAAAAAAAAAATTCGTTTTCCATGGTAAAAAGACACAGTCATGTCCAACAAAGTTTCTATTTTGATGTATGAGGTATTGTTAGAAGCGTATTGATGGCGCGATGGTTATAGGCTATGTGACGTTCCATTAAAATGTACATAGCGCCCTCTAGAGGACATAACGTGATGATCGAAAAAATAATAATTCAACTTTGCCGTGTAAGGTATCAAATGAAAGGGCTTGATTTTCACATTACAAAAATATGCATATTGAAGGTATTTAAATAACAACACCAAAATTATTGAAATAAAGAAATAAATCATGAACTACTGACGTAAAATTTCATAAAATAAAAACAACTAAAAAGTTACAAATAAAAAAATACAATTATAAACAAACGAAAAACCCGACTGTACGCTAAAAACATGAAAACAAGTCCCAATGTTAATGGAAAGTATCGCAGGCGGGGAACAACTTGACCGCCACTCAAGGCCGTTTTCTAAGTAACATTCAGCTAAATGGTGAACCCTCTGCTGGTCCCCGCCTACGATACTTTCCATTAACATTGGGACTTGTCAAGAAAACTCAACAGGGGTTTCCATACTAAAGTGAACAGGACTGAAAACCATCACACTTTTTACCTTTAAATTGCGCTAATTTTGTTAGTTTTTCTGTTGAATTTTGTCCACCTTTTCTGATTGTTTTGGCCATATCTTCGTGATACCTAAATCGATTTGATATTGAAATATCTCATTTGAAAGCTTATAAGTTGACAATGTTTTTAAGCTGAAGTGCACAAAAAATTGTTGTATGAAATTCTTTTTTAATTTAACTTATTTCTTTTTAGGTTTTGAATATTTTTAAAAAATGTTTATCTATTTTGAGGTATTGTGTCTAATTTAAGTCAAATAATGCACATTTGATTATTTTAATAAGTTTATTAAGATGTTACTAATTCAAAACAAACAAAAAAAGTATTGAAATATGGCTAGTTTTTTTATTTTCGGTTTTAAACATGAAATTTTGGCAAAAATTCAAAAAATCTTTAAATATTAAATATGTATCTTAGAAATGGTTAAGTTTCGGATAATGCATTATAGGGTATAATCGACTGGAAATGCCTTCCTCTATCACCTCCTGAAAGGATCAGGTCTACTTACCAATAACCCTGTATACCGCTTTTTCAATACCTTTAAGTACATTTTTTGGTAGCAGCATAATATTTTTACTTAATTTTAGGGTTTCGAACGTCAAAGAAAAAAAGCAACCGTTATAGGATCTCTTTGTTGTCCGTCTGTCTGACTGACTGTCTGTCACCGCCCTTTTTCTCAGAAACGGGTAAAGATATCAAGCTCATATTTCGCATAGATGGGGAGTACCCCAAAAAAAATATTATGGTAGGTACTCCCTGTCCCACACAAGTAAATTGGGGCTTATATTTTTTCCAGTTATTTTGATGTGTATCCTTTTTTTTCTTTGTTGTTTTGTATAAGTATGTGTTTCTTTTCTTTAAATCTGTATTTTTTTTGTTGTTGCTGTCTATGTGTCGAATAAATATATCTTTATCTTCAAATCACGCCATCTATCGTTTGTTTTTTTTGTGGCTACTGTCTATAGAAGAAATTCCGTCATTGACAATTTTACGTTACGAATTTATTTTTATTTATATTTTTACATTTTCGTGGAGAACCAACAGCATTTTGTTAATAAATAATTATTACTTATGAACACATAACAACTTGATGCCATTAACAGAATGAACTTAGTAAACCCAGTAAACCTAACACATCCAGAGGAAAAATAAAATCTCTTTCTCTCTCTCTGAAAAACATACTTAATAGCCTAAACTCGATGCTTTTAGCTATTAACATCTTTGAAATAAAATTGAGCCACCACCGTGTTACTGCCCTCATCAGATCCTCACGAGACCATACCTCAACCAGCACCAAGAGACTGTATTTTTGATCCCTAACCTAATGTTCGTGCGTATTGTCATCACTTAGATCCATTCGCTATATTCCTGCTCCTCATCAGACCTTTACGAGACTGTAATGTCAATTTAATGTATTGAATATACTGGAAGAATTTAGCTTCCTCAATTTCAAATCAAATTATGTTGGTGTCATAAAAGTTGAAAAAGTGCAATGACAACCAATGTGCAGTGATTTTGTATCTGTACACGATAAGATCGCGAGCTGTCAGTGCTGCCTAAACCGACGTGACCCTTCTTTGGAGGCCAGCGGCCAACTGAGTCAAACGTCACTTGTGTTTATGATTTTATAACACAGAAAGCCGCCATAGATATTTGTATGAAGATTTGAGGGAAAAAAATTGCTCAAGTTTGGGATTAATTTACACAAAATAAGTGTGTGTTTATTAAAAAACAAGGTATTTAGCGCCTAGTCCAAGCCTTTAACTTTATAATATGATAAAAATCATATGAAAATTCTTAATAATTACGACAAAGTTGTTACAATACGGGAGTGTGATTTTCTGGTTTTTCGTCATATTCTGAATTTTATTTACAGTTATCCATAATCATTTACTTGAATTCGAATCATTCAGCACCTAGCTGGACTCTTCGGCTACCTGTGTGATTTTTTTCAAGGTTGTAGAGCATCGTTTACTACATAATTCTATGACAATGCCAACCCTCGATTCCCCCTTGCAGACCCTTAACGTAACATTTTTCATTATTGATTGTCAAAATTATGACCACCATTTAACAAATTTCACAAATCTCCCTTTTAAAAACTCTTTTGCAAGATATATTATGTGCATCGATCGATAGGGCTACGTGGTAGGCAGTTATTGTTTAATAATCTAGGTTTAACGAAGTAGTGTAAAGTGCCAATAAGTTCCGCGTAGTAGCGCGATAATTAAATATGATTATGTACTAGCTCTGCATACATAGTTGGTAGCCGGTTATGGCTTTATTGTGAAGGTCGGTATTTATCAGTGTGCACAGCTGCAAATCACGATACACTAGAATAATTAAAGTAGATATAAGTAATGTATTTTGCATGTAAGGCATTCTACATGCAACGTGGTAGGTGTTGTATTACCTTGGTACTGGTACTAAAAAGTATGTCAAAATTCTTGTCCATATTTTATGTTAAAACTGCACGTGACAACGCGTTAATATATGACCACAAACTCTGCTTTGGTGTTGGGCTGTTTCCTTTGACTTTCTGTTCCCAACTGTTTTATATGTGTAAACAAAAAGGGGATGGCTTCTGCCTTCCTGTTCAACATAGTTTTATGGACTTTAAAATATCTTACATCTGACTTTAACAGCGAAATGAAATTACTGCAGTATAAACTTTCATAGAAAAAACCATAACTAAACGAATGGCTGTACATTTATATTTAAAAACTATCTTACGGAGTATGATACTATTACGGTATTGCCCGTCCAGATGTACTCCATACCTTTGCAGTTAATCGACTATTTGGCCTAAATCTGTTCTTATGTTTACTCTTTTATTCGCGTGGGTTACGAAACCCGAAGTACCCGTCATCGGCCCTTTTCATTCCTAATGTTCCAATAGAACACATCTCTGATATTAAACAGTGCTTGAAATGAAAATATGCGCCGCACCCTTCGTCCTACTTTAGCGTAGCGGAGAGCGGTATCAACTCTCACTGACTCCTCATTGCTCGTCACACTTGCATGTGCTCTATCGTACCTCTATTACGAGGCTATCGTTGCACTGCAGAGTAATATATCATTATCTGTGGTAGTTCTTTTTGTTGTGACTATCCATTACTGCTTCGTCATTGAATGCAAATCACTGAGTGCAAGCCCCTACTTCGTAAAACAATCAGAGTTTACTTGCGTCATTCATACTTCAGATACATAACCGCATACCATAGTGGACTACGCAGCAGGATCCTATGATGTTAAATAGAATATTGCATTTGAATAAAAAATCTATATACATATTTCGTAAAACTGAAATGAAAATCACATATACATAGTTGCGCTACAGTCAATACTTTCCTCCATTAATGCAATCGGCATTGAAACATATCGACACGCATAGTCCCAATCTAAGATCACTCGCTCTTTCAATTTATATTTTGCATTATTTCTTCACAATAACAGAAAACTAATCTCTATGCAGGCCATTATTAAACGAATGTAACCTTGAGGTTTACAGCGTTGCATAAATATCCCATTACTTCTCTCTTACTATTGCAAGACGCTGGGGACAATAGTATTCTCGTGATTTACTAGCCACCGTGCTAATCAAGCTTATTCTCTTTGTTTACTAACTTTATAAACCTCTAATTCATTAATAGTCAGTTGACGCACTTAATTATACTGCAAACAAGCTTAGTTACTTAATAATAACAACATAAGAATCCGGTTTGATACCAATAGGTTTTCCATTTTGGTTGTCCGATGTGGTAACCGGTAACGCCGCTTGCATCGGCTAAGATCTTTATATTTGCATCGGCATTAGCGGTGGTAATATCTAATGGAACGAGATTTTTGTCACCTCCCCACCGGCCGTCTCCGGCCACTTTCTCGCCGTCTCCTGCGAGTACTTACGCACTTCCCTTCCCACAGTGTTCATTTGCGAAAGCCGAAAGGGGTGATACGCGCGCAGTTATGCAAATCATCACAGAGTGTGAGGTTTCTTCGACGTCCGTCCGTCGTACTTGTGCGGCTTTTTACAACCGATCGCAGATTGATTGGTCACGAAGCGTGGAAATTCTGTATGCTCGGCTGGATGTTTAGCGTCTATTAACACATCAGCACGGGACAGATGAGTCCCTATTACTATTATTATCCAACATCGAGTCAGATATAGGACGGTTTTTTTCGACAGTGTCGTTGACACATCGAGAATGCAGCTGGATTCAGGTCGATCTATCCGCCGGGTTGTCCCGTGTCTCCCTGTCAGCAATTAACCCTATTGTCGCGTGAGTCGCGTGCCGCACGTCCGGGTTGGCAGCCGAGGCCCAGGACTCACCCACTAAATGCAGAATGTCAGCAAGTGCTCTGGAGAGATCACTATTAATAGCCGCAGCGACACCCGGGTGGTTGCGTCACAGTTAACAAGAAAGCTAAATATAACCATAAAATCTTTTAAGGCGTGTTCATTTTCAGCTTGATTGAGAATCCATGTCCGACGGCTTCGCGGTTAATTGAAAACGATGCTTCCAAATAGGTGTCGGTTGTTATAGGGATTGTTGTTTGCGTAATAAAGATGTGCGGCCAAATTGGTGTTTGGTAGATTTTACCGTTTACGTCACTGTTAACGGGTCGAAAATATAATTGAAAGCTAATACTTTTGCTTTCCGATCTGTCAGTAAAGACGTGATAGTGCGCAGAACTAATTTTACGCGATAAAAATACAGCTACGTTGAAGCAGTAACACTAACAATCAAGTTGAATGTTATTAACCTTCCCCATGTGTTGGTATTGTCTAAAGATAGTGCTTTTTATCGCACTATCAAAGTATTGATCTGCGGAAATTGGTGATTACGTCTCCTCGTAAAGTTGGGTTTTCAACGTAACGACTGCACCGTGAGGTTTCTTTACATGGGTACGACGTTACATTATGTTGACTATAAATAAATGCATCATAAAAATTTAGGTATAAAATTACATCTATTATTCAATAAAACAGTAGAACCACTTGATTTTTCTTCCTACTTTACTATAAAAAAAGACTAATGTTTGTTCTTGTCATACAACTTCAGACATGATTTGTTCAACTGCTTAGTTCCAAACACCATTTGTAGACCCTCTCATTTAGTCCACCAACTTTTCTTTCGAAAGATGTCTGTGTTTATTTATCGAACAGCTATAACATAACGAAAATAATATTAAAAATACACTATAAAAATATTTACCGCTATTATATGTATAATCTGAAACGTCATGAAGATGGCATAATGATGGCAATAATGTAATTAACTTTAATTTACAAACTACCGATATCATACTCTACTACATAAGTACTGGAAGAGAAAAGGTCATCAAACTCCACGTAGCACCATGTCACAGGGACTGCCGTCAGCCCATCAATTATCACATTAATCGTCATCAAACGCTGCTATAATTGGATCCCTTTCTCGACCTAATTCTGCAAATACTACCGCGTCTGCAATCTGCATCGATAGCCTGTGCTAAGTGTTCCCAATCCGATTAATCGACTCGTATTTCTTTGAACACTTCTTTTCACACAATGTCTCAAAGTGAGCAACTATTTCTTTGTAATTTAGTTAAAATTTCTAGTTATAGCCTGTTGAATAAGTGGATAAATTATGTGTGATAAAATCTAACTCGTCTAACATCATAACACATCAAAATAATTTCAGGTACGAGGGCTACACCGAAAAGATCGGGAATAGAATACTTAGGAATAAATTAGAGTGAAACCTTTTTGGTGTATCAAATGTAGTGTTTTTTCAAACATAATTCCATTTTCGAATTTTAAAAAAAGTAAAAAATAAAAGAGTATTGACCATTTCAATTTGACAAGTCGGTGTAAAAAATGAAGCTTACGCGGGAACATTTCCTTGCAATAATTTTTCACAACTTTCGTCGAGGTTTATCTCAAGAACAATGTCTCGCCGAGCTTGTTTCTATTTATAAACTTGAAGCACCAAGTAAAACGACTATATATCGTTGGTATTCTGAGTTTCGCCGTGGACGTTCCTCTCTTACCACAGTCCCTTCTACTGGTCGGCCAAAAACAGCGGTAACACAAGATAACATCGATGCTGTACGCCAGTTAATAAAAGAAGATAGACATGTGACATACGAGCAGATTCGGGCTTCTCTCAGCATTGGTATGACAGCCATTCAAACCATTTTACATGAAGAACTGGGTGTCAAGAAGTTAGTTTCGCGCTGGGTGCCCCACCGTTTGACCGAGGAACAAAAGTCGGCTCGTGTTAATTGGTGTCGATCTGCTCTGCAACGGTTCAATGGAGGCAGTTCAAATGCTGTCTACAATATCGTCTCTGGTGATGAATCGTGGATTTATTCATATGAGCCCGAAAGAAAACATCAATCGGCAGTTTGGGTCTTCGAAGGTGAGGTCAAGCCAACAAAAGTTATTCGCTCACGCAGCGTGTCGAAAAAAATGGTCGCTTCGTTTGTATCGAAAACTGGCCATGTGGCTACGATTCCATTACAAGAACAAAGGACGGTTACTGCTGATTGGTAAACAACAGTTTGTTTGCCGGAAGTCGTAAGAGAACTTCGTAAAAGTAACCCGAATCGTCGTATAATCCTTCACCACGATAATGCAAGCTCTCATACCGCTCGCAAAACAAGAACGTTTTTAAATATGGAAAACGTGGAGTTGATGGACCATCCTCCGTATAGCCCTGATCTGAGCCCCAATGATTATTTTACATTCCCAAGAATTAAAGATATGCTACGTGGTCAACGGTTTAGCGGCCCAGAAGAGGCGGTCGAAGCTTACAAATCAGCTGTTTTGACAGTATCCACTTCAGACTGGAATTACTGTTTCAATGATTGGTTTAATCGAATGAAAAAGTGCATTGAATGTCACGGAGACTACTTTGAAAAACAATAAAAGTAAATAATATTATGATATCTTTGTACTTTTTTCTATTCCCGATCATTTCGGTATCGCCCTCGTTGTGAGAGTCAGTCTCAATGAATTTTATAATACAAAGAATGTAGATAGACATAAAAACACAATGAAATATGTACCTAATATCGACAGCGGTAGTAACTTAAAAATATTTTATCATATTATCATCAAAATCATAATATCCATTGTTCATTAAGTATTTAAATTATCTGCAATACCCATGTGTTGGGTAACGGCATTCTTAACCAAATTTTGAACTATAGACTTTACTTCAACTTTTACCATAATCGCTTGAATAGATTTCTCGTGTTTCCACATGTTACGTTCCGTTTACGTAACTATAATAATCAATGTTACATCTAACACCATATATCACTGTTGGAAAATGCTGTACTGCCAGGATTTGCACTGCACGGTTCAAAAACACAGTTACTTTTGGTCTGATATTTACCGTCGTCATTAGAGAGACTGTTTTGTCTTTTGTAACATGACGGAACAAATTACGTATTGCAACTCTGCTATTTAGATGTTATCTTTGTATTTATCACATAAAACAATGCCTTACTATCTTTTTTCAAATCATCATCATCCTCCTTCTTTCATGTGCAGTTGTAAGCATTATTAGATAAATAGTTTTTCAACTATTCATGTTTGTAGTCATTGCATTTTTTTCCATTGTTTCCTTCCCTCTAAACTTATGACGTTCCTTTTTTACGTGCTAGTGTAAGATTGAATCCGAGAAAAGACGCAAGTGTGTAAAACCACAACCGTTGTGAAATGTTAACCGCAACCGCACAAGCATATCGAGCGAAATAAATATCGTGTGATTCCGAAGAATCGGATCAGAAAAGCCCTATGCGCTCACTTCGTCCGTATTATTCGATTACAAGTAGTGCGGTACATAATTATGTCAATAGTGTACACAGCATAGAATAACTAAGTACTAAAGAATGACAATCTCCTTAGCCCGGTTGTAACTAGATAGTTTAGTTTTGAATCATCCGTAAGATGTCGTTAGTGGTAGAATTTTGTCGAAATCTTAAATTATTGCATAATCCATTTTGAAAGAAGACGTTGCGAGTTTACTTGCTAACGTAGTAGTACTAACAAATAATCACTAGATGGCAATAGTGAGCGCCATTAGTTGGGAACGTGTGATGTTTTCCTATAAGTACCTACTATTAATAAAAAACTTACTAATAAAAAAAATACGCTCTTTTCAATAAAGATTTTTATATTATTGAACACTATTTTCCTTCCTATTATATTAGTAAAAAGTTACTTAGTCAATTGAAGGGATTTAGTAGAAGGAACGACTACAATTCCCGCTTAGAATATTTTAAAATGGTATCGTTAGAAAATCGTAGGCAGCTAATGGATCAAATTTTCCTTTGGAAAATCATCAACCACCAAATATGTAGTCCCGAAGCGCTCGCAAGAATATCTCTTTCCGTCCCGAGATCAAACCGTCGCCTTCCTCATACGTCAACTTTCTACATACCTGTACTAAAAGCAAATACCACCCGAAACTCCCCTGTATACCGTATGTTAATGGGGTACAATAGAATAAACGCTAGACTTCACGAAAAAAATAAAGATATTGACGTTTATCATGACTCTCTCGGCTCATATAGGAATAAAGTACTGGACGCCCTACATTTAGGTTAATTAGGTTTAGGTTTTTATTATATCTACTCATAGTTGCATGTTAGTTTAAGTAAGCTGTTGTAAGTTGTAAATACAAAAATGTTGTGTTCACCTATAATTGGGGTACATACGTGAACAATTATTGTATAAAATAATATTAAAACCTTTATGTATGATATCCTGTTGGTGTAACCTTATATATAAATAAATAAATAAATAAATTGAAATGGAAACAATGAATATAATATATAAAATTACAAAAGGAACAAACAGCTTAAAACAGAACGTAATAATGTTCGATGATTCGCAAAATTCGTGAGTCTGTTGCATTTAAGCCTCACTCTAAGCTACGAATTCTACAACATAAATAAAAAATAAATATTTATTAAAATATATCCATAGTTTATTTTCCCATTTTATTTCCTTTATTTTCCCAAAGTAAGTATTTAGTTAGTGTAAAACGTTTTCTCCCAAAACCAGAATTTCATTCAGAAAAGTAGGTACTTACCTATTGTCAGTCGCGAGCTGCAGTATATCTCTGTCGCACCCGTGCCCGGGGCATGAGAGTACAAGCGATAGCAAATGTTTTCTTAAATACCTAACTATTTCGCTAAAATCGCAAAGGTATGTATACTCTCCTCTTAAGAAGGTACCTACTCGTTATTCTATGGTAATGAATAAGTAATATTTTCAACAAATGGTATCATAGAATAACGAGTAGGTACTATTATAGTAAGTATAAGTAAGTACATCGATAAACCGTTTATTTCAGTTTCAGGTAAGAGCTAAAACAATGAGAAGGGTAAATTACTTTTCACTGTTACTGAGGTTAAACTTTGGCTAGTTAAGTATACTATTCTATGAAATAATAATCATTTTAGTCAACATATTTCTAAAAGTTAAATGATAATCACTTTATATGCAATCAATTAAGAAATGCAAAAACCTTTTCTGTCGATTGTACTTTGAGATACGGAAAAAACACAAACAAAAATGAACCTTATCAAAATTATGAAATTCGGGGCGAATGCTCGGCGAATGTGACAGTTTTGTGGCGTGCTTTGGGTGAGGCCTATGGTCAGCAATGGACGTGCGTTGGCTGTTGATGTTGATGATGATGATAACTAAATACTTAATTTACCAAAATACATTAAGTAGGTACCTACTCGTTCTACGATACAATATTGACTCGATGGTGCGAGGGCGGCGACCGCGCACATAAGCGAGCAAAGTATACTTACGCTAGTTAACTTGACACCTGAAAAATGGTCCTATCCCTTTCACTCCATTCTATTATCACGTGAGAGTGAAAGAGACGGGAATAGGTAGCGGGTCTCAAGTTGACTCTCGTAGGTACGAGCAAAATAAATATCTTCTTACAAAGTTGACAATAATATAGTACCTAAGTATGTACCAGCATTATTTTGTTTCCATAAGTTTATGAGTGCAATATTTACCAAACTGCATGCACATTAGATGAAGAGAATAATATTTAATTCAAAGATTTATATTTTATGCTTAAAATGCCATCTATTGGCCGTTTCCAAGATTACGACGACCATCGAATAGATAGATGTCATTGCATTTATCCATAGATAGTGGTGCCACCTAGAAACCGCTTAACGAAACGTATAGCGCCATCTGGAAACTGCTTAAATTTTCAAGCTTTTTTATGGCTACGATTTTTTACTATGACATTGTCATTCTGTAGTACCACAGGGGTATAATCGTGACAGTTGTGACATTTCGAAAAAGAGACGCTTAGCTACATTAAGCGTAAGAGAGAAACGTTAAGCTGTACAGGTTTTTTTGTCCTTTTTGCTCTGGCGCCTGTTTACGTCAGTTTTGGCAGTTCTCTTTGCCAAACAATGAATACTATGACAAACAAAGGCTGACAGTTACAACAAAATTTTTCTAAAAGTTATTTATTGTTAATTTGCTAGTGATTTGTGGATGTTTATTAAGTTTATTAGAATATTATCACCACTTAACGAGTGTGAGACATGGGTGGGTATAGTTTGTTCGGTTGTACAGAGCATAGTGAACGAAAACACGATGGAACTATGGATGAGATATCTTTTCACATGTAAGTAGATAATATCAAGTTTTACAAGCTTACATTCACTACAGTACTATCTGTTGGCTTGTTTTTAATATAAAACGATACCAATTTTAATACTGTAAGGTCTTTTAGTATCAATTTTAAGTAAAAATTACGAGGTAACATATAATAACAAATCTCATGGTGTTGCCAGTTATTGAAAATTTATTTTACCCACAAACAATATAATATTATGTAAAGAAAATACTAGAAATTGTAACGGACTCGGGTTGGGTTTACAAATGGGGCGCACGAATTCGGTTTTTGTGAAGATTGTATTTTGTAGAAGTCATTCTCCTCTTTCAAATGAGGTGCCTCTCATTGTGAGGAAACGTTCGTTTCGTTTTTTTCTTCTATGTGTGATTTCTTCAGTATAATATAAAGTTTATTGTATTGATACGAAATACGTGTTTCCTTTAAAAAAAACCCCATCACATATTTGGCCCACGATTATAATGCTCATGCTCATCCATTTATCTCTGCTTCATAGGTTTCAGACAGAAAAAAAATATCAAGAAAATGGATAGACGTTACCGGTCGCACAAATTGGGAACCAAAGAAACATACAAAAATTGTGTTCGGCACATTTTGAAGAGAGGATTGTTTCGATTGGACGAAGACAATGAATCATACAATCCACTCAGTTTGTGTATATTAAATAATTATATTGAAATCAAATAAGTATGAGTAAAGTTTTTTTTCTTATATCGTCGGTTGACAGGAAAAACTCACTAAGGCTGATTTTTCAATATTCAGATAAATGTTATCTGGGTAATACAAACATTGAGAAACATTGAGACGCAACAGCATCAAAATTATTTCCCAGCAAAACTTTTATCTGGCTATTGAAAAATTAGCCTTTAGTGTCTTTTTCCTATCAACCGACGATATACTCAAGTTGTGTTTTTGTTATTATGATAAGTTAAATTTCCCCATATTTAGGTTTTATTTTTTTGTCGGCAATATCTATGGTTTGAGTGAGAAAGAGAATAGGGGACACGGTTATTGCGAATCTACTTGTAGTTGATCTGAGTGTAGTACTTAGTTATTCTATGGTACACAGCAAGTAATACACATCAATAAACATATTTACAATAATCCGATGTTTCGATATATTTTTTTATTGTTTAAATCATAATTAACATGATATATGTAATTACACTATCGAAGGATTCAACATTTCTCTGACCACAGAGCCGATGTCTGGCTTTTTACCAAAAATAACAAAATACATAAAAAAAATATTTTTTTCCGTGTTTGTCCTTCAAAAAATAGTTTTGCCCAATGTAACCATCAATGTATACTATGTTCACCGCTGCCCTCACCTAAGCAGACAGTCCATCCAGTATATTCTCGAATACTTATTGTATAAATTTCGTGACTACATCAGTGACGTAGAACCGAAATCTTTGCGCCTATAAATTGCTCAGCCACTGAAGTGCGACGGACGTGCTCGTCACGCAAACGTATTGTTCCCACAAACTTTCACACATATGAAGAAATGTGCCGACTCTTTCTCTTCACTGCATCATTATGGGCATAGTTTTCAGCAACGAATTCTTCTGTAATTGTAATGGTTGATTTATGGCTGACATATTTCTTTTTGTGCCCTATAAATCTAACATAACTCGTTAATAGGTATATAGAGTCTCTTATAACTTTGCAATAGAAACAAGTGCCGCGCAAGTGGCAATAATTATTCTCTGTAATATCTGGCACTAACCCATCGCAAAACGCAAGCATTGTTTGACTCTAGGTTTATTTATCGCTAACAACTTTTCTCGCATCATCCTCCACGCTCTGCAATATTTTGACATAGCGTTGTAAATTTCCTAAATGAAATGCGAAGCTGTGTTGTTAATTCGTCTCGATTATCTAATTTGAAGAATTCTTCAGTTCTGTACAGTTTACGATTGTTTTGTGGCCTGTCTCTTCATTTAGCTACACTTTTACTTCTCAAAAGTTATGCTTCTCAGTATTCTTTGTGTATTTTTCATGTTTTATACTTTTAGTGTAGGTACCTAAGTTTAAGTTTTTTTTTCTGTTCTTGATTTTTTTTTCCTTTGAATAGTACCATAGAAAACTAATTCAAAGATGAGAAATATACATGACAGAAATATATTTTTTTTACATTTCATGTTACATTCACTAGATTCGCGACAAGTCAGTGTTACGTAGATAGAGACTAACCACAGACTTTGCTCTGCCATCCTTAACGACCTATTCATGATTCCACTTTCATGTTCACCGCTGTATGTCCTCGTGACTCACGACTTTATTATGAACCCCAACTTATTCATAACATAATCTGCTATTTAAAGATATCAACTTAGCTATACATGGAATGGAATCAAATATTATAGAAGCGACTCTAAGTAGAGCAAGTTTATTGAACACGATGTGTGCCGTGTGTTCAGAATGCATAAATGACCTTATTGGGAATTCGAGACCTGCCCAAGGCTTACTTTGCCCAATTATACGCACTCGACCAAGTTAACAAGTCCGGGTCACCTTCAAAAGAAAATAAATGAGCCGCAAACACGTTCACACTTACAAACGATGGAAATTGTATAGTTTTCTGGAAGACGTTGTAGTAATCGCTGAAAATAAACAATCCGATATTCGCATGAATCCGGTTATTTTCGTGGTTCAATACACAGATGTGTGCTTTACTATAAGTACAGTGAGTCAGTAAACGATAAATTATTCTTAGATTAAACTTCGGTTCTGCTCGAAAAGCTATAGATTTTTGTTTGAGGTAGCAATAGCTTCAATTTGTACCCGTGAGAAGGTGACTATTGTTTCCCCCAATCGTCAAGGAAGTTACCGGACCGTGACTTGTGACCTCACAAACTACTGTTTTATACTGACTCATGCCGTAGGCATTTAGTTTTTCTGTTGAAAAACGTAATTTGTACAAAACCATAACCCAAAAAGTTCTTCACTTATCAACAGATGCGTGTCTGATTTCATGTGACTTAACGATAGCTGTAAGTTTTTGTTTGTTCTTAAATTATTGTTGGCATAAGTGGCGAAGCTACGCTAGTCGCTATTGGTGACATTCAAATCAAATATTGTTGTTTTTACTAAGGCAGTGAGAGACCAAGGACCTTGACATTTCAACCCAAGGATTCAGTCAAATAATGTAACCGCAACGCTTCACCAACCATCAACAAGAACCTACAGATCGTTTTTTTCGCATTGTAATTCCAGTTATCAAATCTAAAAGTTCAAGTCATTCTGATTCATTTCCTTCACAGACCCTAAGACGCCCTAAGTACTTCAGGAAATACGTCCTTAATGTATATTTATACGTTAATGTTAGGGGATATTTATATTCATATTACGTTTTTTTTAATATTATTATTCCCTTTATCCTTCGTTCGTTCGGGTGGCTTTCTGCCTTAATACATACGCAAATATTCCTAAGAGACTATAATTACTTATAATAGTTCACTTTCCTTTCCTTCAAAAATATATTTATCATCTCATAATTTCTAGCGCTTGAACGTATTTAGTCGATTTGTTATTCGTAAGCACGAGCTCTTAGTGAATCATGAACATAATCATTTGAAATGTTAAGTTAATTAAGTACATTATCGTTCAAACAGTCGTCTTTAATCCGATCGCACATAATTCTAATTCTAACTACCTACCATGTGCTGCCATTTGAAAATTATTACAATCAAAAATAGCTTCTATTACCCTTTCAGAAAGTCTGATCCCAATAAATTTGTTTGCGGTCAGCGATTCAAATTGTTGGACGGTCACAGACAAATTTATTAAATATTTTATTACTGCGGGATAGAGTTGAAAGTTTGTTTTGTATTTGAAGCTGGTTGGTGCCAAGTGTTCTGTCGGATCTAGCGAGAGTAATGAGTGAGGATGAGTCACGGATGACCTTTCCGCGGATATATTCGCCATCCCGCGCGGCACCAGGATATCCCTTGTCTAAATTGTCTGTTTGACTTGCTATCTGACTATCAAAATAATATTATTTTATTTTTTAAACGTTTTGTGTTTTTTATATGATTGTATCATAACTTTTGTTGCATGTCTGTGTCTGAAATAACGCAATTGATGCAAATTTTTGATGTGTGGCCTATAATTTTGCTTTGCATACTTGATTAACATTTGTAATGATTTACACAAAAACTTGTTTCTTAACATAATGCACAAGGTGGCTTCTGCATATTTTACCGGTGGTCAAATGAAATATAATACAATATTACTCATGATTTATTTATGCTTGCTCGTACTAAACATTACTGTTTCGAAGTTAGCCTACAAATATTAGTTGGTGTCCAAACCAAAAGGTTATGTTATGACATTTACTAAAATGTTAATTGACGCCTCGTACCTATAATAAAGGTCTCGTTTTAGTGAGTATCTACTTCGCCATCATTAAAACCATTTAGTACACAGTTTACTGTTTCCACTGAGTCACGGTCTTTTTATCGACAATCGTTAGCTCTATTATCTACTTTATCGATTACTTTTCCCCCTCAATGCATTACAACCTTTTCGGGTGGATCGTGTCGGCTATCTACGGCGTTCATGTTGCTGGCAACGCCTTGAGCCACTTTCCCAATACGTGAAGGCGTACCTAAGTCCGCTGCAAGTGCGTCCAATTCGGCTAAGCACACGTGGAGAATATCAATGGCTGAATGACGCGGATATTCCGGGCGCCCACACGACTTTCGGGCGACAGGCGTCGAGACTCCGATGTTATTGTTTTTGTAACGAGGCGCGCGCGGAGTGACGACGCGATGGCGGACCCGTCAGACGTCGCGGCTGTTGTTCTAAGTTTTATTTTGGTAGCCCGCTTATTTGAAGTTTTAGGGGGAGACGAGACTTTTATTAGATGAAAAAAAAAAAAAAAAGAAATTCTCTGAATTGTTACTGCTATTAAATCTTAAGTTTTATTGTTATTCGTCAGATCATCATGAGTTCAAAGCCCCCACTGACTAATAGTATCGGTCGCAAAAAATCATAATGATTATTATTTATGATAAGTACATTTGGCCATGCGAAAATGCGCTTTGTCCCAATAGTACCGACAGTGAATGAATGAAGGTACAGAATTACGATTCTGTGCCTGCAATATCATCATATTATATTCTTGTTGGATATTTTCAAAAATCTGAACGACAACGGCTAAAGTTTATGCTACATACTAGGGCATGCAATACCGTAATACCGGTATCCGTAATACCGGGATCCCGGACAAAATTCCCGTTTTTTTCAATACCGGTATTGAAAGTTAATACCGGTATTGAAGTAATACCGGAATCTGACTTTTTTAGGCTATAAATAAAGCGATTAAGATTTAGTAAGCGTTGTGTTCATATATACTGTGAAAGCGCACTTGTTCCTAACCATTTAATGCAGTTTTCGGCTGCTCGAAATCTACCTTTGACCATGCGTAAACGGACACCGAATGTAAAAAATAATTTATTCTAAAATGTAAACTCTAAAACTTAATTCTCGTAAAAATCTACAACAAAATACAGAATATGATTGTATTTTCTTGTTTTATTTTGACATATACGACCTTTAAACACAGTATATGCCATATATTTCAAGGAAGTCTAATACCGGTATCCCGGTATTGAGTTGTAATACCGGAACTCAATACCGGTATTGAAAATTGTTCCGGTATTGCATGCCCTACTACATACTCGTAGGATAGTTGAATAGCAAAGATAACCTTCAATTCTGCACTTGGATGTGAGTCACGTGGTCAGCCAAGTTTATTTACAAACCTCCTGTGAGCGAGGAATATGAATCAGCAAGTTGTGACGTCATGCTTTCTTCAGAATTGCTTTAGAGCCGACGTTCATTATGTTATGAATTATCGTGCACTTGCTCGCATTAAAAGCTACTCAGCAGTAAAATGTATGAATGAGGCTCTTAAAGCTTACTGCTAGTGTCCTGTACTACTACCGATTTCAGCACATTTGGAAGAGTTTCTCTGGTTTTTCGGATTTGATATGTTTTTAACCGTTTTAAATTAGGCATTCATTTGATACTAAAACGACGACATAGCGTTGAATGACGTTCGTTGCATGATTGCGTCTATATTCATTAAACATTTTGCAGTTTATCCTTAATCTTCAAGTATTTTACCTATTTATCATGAGCAAACACTCCGTGGCTATTTGTTATCTGAAGTATTTGTCTAACAAGCAACGTAGAATACAAAACCAGATTGCTTAATTGGTAAAGCTATTAAAATCGTTGAATCATAGGTGCTGCTTACCTACTCGGTTTTATTGCGAGTATAAAATGATGATGAATTAAATAATATCCGTAACTTGTTCTAAGTTAGTCGGTATAAATCGTAGTAGTGTTCTAATACAAGGTGACCTGTTATACGAACAAGAATCAGTTAATGAGGTAACAATACCAGTATGGTGCTCAGTGTGAATAGAACCTGTTTACCTTCGGTGTGCAAATTGTGTTTGAGGCTCGCTAGGAAATGCCCTGTTATTGTTGTTGGTCTCTAAAGTAGTCTAAAGTATGTGATTGTTGGAACACTATCGTAATAGTTACTTTTGTCGAGTGATATAAGATAGCAAATTGGTTAACAAACAGACGGATATAAATTGTGTTTGGTTGCTTAACTGTGTATGGTTGTGTTTTGTTACATCGCTTTACATTAAAGTAACGATCAATTTCATTTTTCAAATATGGCCTACTTAAGCCAATGTTAACGTACTTTTTTTCTATGATAAACTCAACGACCGACCTAACTGTTACTTTACAAATACAGCATGTTTCTTTAGAAGGGCCAAGAAAAATATGTCATTCGCTGTAAATGTTTGTCCTTATAGAGTAAGTTGATATTCAAGACTAGATGCTGGGCTTCCATCATAACGGTTTGTAATGGCATAAACTGTTTTATACAAAAAGTAGGCCGTCGGATACCGTTTCTGGCTGCAGCCCATTATTATGAGAGTATTGCACAAATCACCCGTTTACCTCTGTAGTTTATAGGCTGTATGACCAAATATATCCCAATCAATTATTTTCTTAAGCTTTCATGGAACATTAAATTATTTTTGGCCTTCCCAGAAACTTCTTGCAATAACAGTGTTTAGATACGATGAAATACCTCTTGATGACTCAAACCACGTGTACACTGACAAAGGTAATGAAGATTATGCAACAAATGAAAAGTTGATAATTATTACTCAACACCTGACAAGCAGTTGCTCATGAGTCGTACTGATAAAAACAAAAGAGCACCGTAAGTTGGAACCTAATAATGAGAGGCTGGCACAAGCCACGGCACCTGCTATATTTATAAATAAAAATGCAACGGCAGCTGCTGGGAGCGAAATAAAATAATTGATTTATAGCGCACTTACACACGCCCTTAAAAATTATGAAAAATTTCGTCATCAAAAAACAACGTTCCTTAATAAAAGGACACGGAGTTTTTGTTTTTAAGTAACTGGTGCACGCAGGTGATGCTGTTGCTGATTCAATTATAATAACTTGATTATGTTTTTTACGATTTATGTCAAAACATAGGAATGAATAATGCTTTAATCATTCAGACACACAACTCTGCAATTAAAACAAGTGCAAAGATGCGGACAATGGCTAAATAATTGTAATGTTCAACAAAACCTTACTGTACTTTCATGGACCCTAGTAACAGCATTCATTGATGTAAAGTAATCAATAACATGGTATACAGAGATTGATCGCGACCGGCCAGCAGCCAGGAGGGTTACTCTATACTGACGAAAAACGAACGAACGAGAGCTGTGGTGCAATCGCCACGTTTATTAAAACGATATAGAGTCGGGGCTCGGAAAGCTCTCCGAAACTTCGTTTTTCGTCATGTAGAGTGACCCCGCAGTGTCGTGGGTGAACCTGCTCCCCGAGGCCGCTCAGTTTTTCAAACGCCTCCGTATAACTTGCCTGTCTTACATACCTGAAGGGACTTGGCAACGAAATCGGAATTTAATTAGACGATGTTTGAGTATGTTTGCTGCGGGGATTTTAGCAAACAAACTAAGCTGGCTGAGCTAAGTAACTTACTACTTTACATGCCTAGTCAATTTCATTATTTTATGACAGTAATGATGTTCTACGTTTTTTATTTCATACCATACTCATTAAAGGTGCTGTAGCACCATCACACATAATATAATATGTCGATACTGGTATGGACTAATTTATTAGATTTAAACTTAAACTATGTAGTACACTTGTAAGCAGCAACTAGTAGTGCTCGCCACCCACTTCAAACAAGACATTCAATGCCTTTTAAGGCCAACCGGACACCAGGCTCTAACTCCCGGAGTCCCTTATCATGTCATCATCAGCACAATGAAGTTGACTACTCCCGGTCATTGACGTCTCATATTGGATTCAAATTTGGACGCAGCACGCGTGGGAGCCAGTGTTCGGAGGGGCCATGCCTCACGCCTCTACATGGCGTGTTAGAGAAAGCTAATGTACAAAGACGATACTGTTTACATCATTTACATAGTCAGGCCCCTTGTCGGTTGACATTTTGGGGTCTTTCTGTCCACTGTTTGCTTTCGGAATTCCTAATTTTTAGTCGCTTTATAGGTTTCCATGGAAAGCTATAGTTTCTCCTCGTTAAGACGTTTATAAGGATGTATTTGACGAAATATTATGACGATATTATTAATTTTATTATATTAATGAGTCATAAGTGCCTACGTTAGAAGATTCGGGTTAGTTGTCTCATTCGTTAGATCTTCTTTTACCTCCATATGGGCTCGCAACTTCAACCCACTGAAACAATTTCCATCCTCTTTGAATCTTCAAATGGAGATTCATTAATGTGTTTACAATAGTTTGCTTGTATGGCTTTTATCTCTGGTTCTGCTTTTGGTCAGTTTGTAGTTACATAAACTACAGTTAAATGGCAACAGACCGCTTGTTAAGAATGGACAGGGTTGTAGTTCTACCTAATTTAATTATTTTCCTTTGTAATTGGCAGGAAATGATTGCGTGAAATTCGCGTAACTTTATTTTGAATTCCGACTATGAATTGCATACAAACGTACGTGATTTTATTTATGCTATACACGATTCTAACGTGAAAATCTAAAAGCTCGTGCGACTGACGAAACACTACACTTAGTGTAGTGACCTTAAGTTTTTGGTAGCAATCTCCAATTCTCATGACTTCCATTGTTCCGTGGTCTATTTCAATCCAACGGGCTCTAACTATTAACAGCAGTACATTCGAAAACAACCGGTAACCCGAGGAAACACCTATAAAAGCTGTGGTACCAACATCCGCCCCATTGTGTTTCAATCCGTCCATAGTTGGAACTCTATTCACAGAATGGCCAGAAGGCTCCAATTCTTAGGACACCGTTTTGTGCAAGTGCCTCACTTCCTCTAAGATTATGCTGGTTATGTTATGTTGTACCTTCGGTAATTTTAGTAGTTCTACTTGGAATAAATGTTATCTAAAAAATAATTTTACTTTATACCCTTTCGTTGGTGTCCAATAATCTTGCATTTTACAATGTGTAAATATAATATTTCCGTAGATCTGAAGAATTACTTATATTTTCGTATTTATGAATCTTCAGATGTCACATAAAACTATTTTGGCCAGGAACATTTCTTTCATATTTTATTATGCACTTTGGTTGGCTACAGCAGCCACTACTCAAATAAATTCACACAAGTACAATAACCGTCATCTACTTTGCCTATAACTTAATTTTCTTAGTAAAATGTCATCTTGTTACCACACCCATACGATAAAAATATCAACGCAAAAGTGTTATGTTACCTGTTTACCACAAAATAGCAATGCTTGCTTTTCATTTGAGAACTTTTATTTGTTGAACTGTGGGAACCTTTTTGCATTGACACAACTACCCTGTAAACCTACGTCATGGAGATTATTAATACTTAGGTACCTAATTTTAAACTAAAACATTCTAAAAAGGTACGGTTTATATTGTTAATATTTATATTTACTTAACTGTAACTTTATTAGTGACCGTGACCAACAACTTCTCAGTAAGTACAATATTATCCGCTTCACAGTCTGCCCCTTACTCAATCCGTTCCAAGGGTGTGTTCATTGGTCATCCTAATTCAATTACCTACCCTACGTTATTGTTATAGATAAGCAGGAAAGTAGACAAACATACGGGTGTCTGTGTCGTATTAGCCACTACAAGCTTGTCTAGTGGTAAATTGTTAACGAGACCTAAACACGCAATGTGGGTATTCTAGGCTGTCTTAGTGGCTTAGTAAAGAGTATTTTTCAGTCATTTACTAATGATTAAATTGTAGACGTGTTGTGTTAACATGCATAGTTATTATAAGAATACACGGAATCGCAAAACGCGTGTACCGTATACAAGCAATTTAAGAAACAAAAGCATCAGCTTACAATATAGTATGGAAACGCTCTAAATATTTATCTGGCAGAACATGAAACCTTACGTACGTATCATATAGGTACTTACATTTCTATTTCTATGTATGTCGCGTAATATTCCGTGTATTCCGTAGATTGAAGCAATTTGGTGACGATGTAATTTTCTTTTTGTAACTGTTATAAAATTAAATTAAAGCGCAGCCGTCTCAGATTGTACTAAATTGATTCTAGTAGTATTTAATCAAAATCTAAAGCGCAAAGTTTGTTTTGATATAATTTATAAAAATACAATTGCTGTTAGTGACGTCCAGAACCTTTAAAAAATCTAAGTATAAAAGCTAATAATAATATAATAATAATAAATCGTTTATTTCATACCCAAATAGTCCATACCGTGTTAGTAACAATTTGTTAGTAACAAATAATAACTGTAGCTTCAGCTTCTCACAATTATCAGGCTTTGTTCTAGTTTTTGGACTATTATCTAATATGTGACCGATGTATCGCTTCGACAGATCGCTTCATATGCACAGGCCGACTGGAAGCTGCTAGTGATAACGTGCGTGAGATTGTTTATTTTGAAAGCGTCATTCTTTTGTCGCACTTGCCTCACATCACATGTCTATGCTTGCACAATGACACGCAATTTAAGACAATTAACAGCCAATGGTATCTTACGGACAGTTAACGCTTTACCGCCACGTAACAGATGCTCTAAATAACTGTTAACTAACCATTAATCATCGATCGTACAAGTTGGAAGATTATTTATTAATTTCGTTTGCGTTGGAGTGTATCGGAGGTGCAGTCGTGATATTACTACAAGTACCTACACTTTCCTTCGAGAGTGTATTTATTATAATTACATTCCGAAGGTACCTATGTGTAGAGTCTTTCAACTTACAACTTAGAACTCAGAGCATTTTAGGTTTTAAAAGAAATGGTTTATCTGAATACAAAACGTTAGAAGCCCCATGCTATATTTGAGTAGGGTGAAAACAAAACGTAATTTTTAATCTTAGTTGCTAAATATTGCAGCTTCACTACACACGTTATTTACTTGCATGCTCATCTCGATGGCAGACGCAACGCAATCGCATTCCTCGAAATAAATGCTCAGATCTAAGCGATTCCAAATAAGTCTAATCGATTGAGCAGAACGCGTGGCAGATAAAAGCGAGCGCGCATGCTTTCAGTTTTTAATTATAATTATGTAGGTATAAGTTGCAATAACATATTTTGAAACCCTCTGTATCGTTGGAAGCTGTGACTGTGAATACTGTGAAATGCAGTCAGAGTCCTTTCCTTGGGTCTTCTTCTTGTCCTGTCGGTGACAAACCCGTGAAACACGAGACATCCCTGACTGCCCTGGGTTCGGACGTATACAAAGCTTGACCGTTGATCAATTGGAGAGGCTCCTTTCGTGCTCGAGGAGCGGCGAGCAGAGATAGAAACAAAATGAAATTACCTAAATATTTAGTAACATAAATTAGTAAGTATCGATCGATTGATCGTAACGTCTCCATAAAATCTGTACAACAAAGTGTTAAGTTATTGATTAATCGGTTTAACAACTCAATTTATCGGGCTTCAACAGACACATTATGTATAAAGCTGTTAGATTCAATTAAAAAAGAAACAAAAACAGGTTTCAATTAACGAATGTACAGAGAAATTTCAACGATTATAATTTAGTATTAACTACATACTTTCTTTCTAGTTTCTTAAATGTATTTATAAAGCATGGCCAGGCTGTGTTATGCAACCGTTATTTAAGCTTTTAAAGATTTATGTCGTTATTTTAAATCTGGTGTAACGTTTAAATCAGATCATAATTATTATAAATACTCATCAATACAGGAAGCATTTTCTTTATCGTAGTGACAAGAAAACATGATTCTAATAACAGTGCAACGTAGTTCGGGAATCGAACCCTGATATATTATAAGAAAATACCTTAAAATTTTGGCCATTTCATCAGGTGACATTGGCTACAAATTGAATTTTTTTTCAAATCTCAATACATAAATGACATCACACGGATAGAGTAGTAGATAGTTACTATTTCGAACTGTCCTACATTCAGTCGTGATCGCACTGCATTCCTTGCGTCCAACCGAAGGTCGCCGGTACTAACACCAACATACAACGTTTATGAGAAACACATTTGGACTGTTTCACATGGATAAAATGTTTTTATTATAAATATTACCCAATATGAAGCGTCCGTAGTCGAGCGGGCCTCAGTGATCGTAACTGATCGCTGAGGTTAAGCAACAACTGACACGGTCAGCCATTGGATGGGTGACCAATTTCAAGTGGTGCTTTTCTGGACGCTTCCGTGCTTCGGACGGCACGTTAAGCCGTGGGTCCCGGTTGCTGCTTCGGCAGCAGTCGTTAAGCCTAGTCAGAGGCCTTCGGGCGGCTTGAAAACATCTGACAGTCGGGTTGCCCACTTACCCGACAACTCTCTCAGCACAAGCTTGCTTGTGTTGGGGTCCACCAACCCGCACTTGGCCAGCGTGGGGGACTAGGCCTAAACCCTTCCTTCACTGGAAGGAGACCCGTGCCCCAGCAGTGGGGACGTAATGGGTCGTGATGAATATGAAATGTTAGGCAGCGTTCCCACTACGCCGGACCGGCAGATCTGCCGAAAACCGGACACCGGACAGAGTGTTCACATTACATCGGATCCCGGAAGAAATTCAGACAGTCTTCAGTTGAATTTGGACCTGCGCGCGGGGGCGAGGGGAGCACGAGCGGGGCGAGCGGGGGACAGATACCGGCACAAACTCGTTCACATTACTCCGGCCCGGTCGTTCTACCGGCAATTCGTAGTGACAAAACGTTCGGTAGAAATGCCGGGCTCGGAAAAAATGCCGGACCCGGGATAATGTGAATAGCTTCATATAAATTGTACAGCCACTAGCTCTTCCGGCAGATTTACCGGCGCGGCAGATCTGCCGGTCCGGCGTAGTGGGAACGCTGCCTTAGGGTTATAGATGTCATGTCACTACACTACCACAATATTTACAAACCGCTAGACTTGACTTCTCAGGATTTGGAATCATCATAATCTGGTTTTATGAATTTCGTCTCTAGTTACCCGAATCCAATGACAAAAACATAATTAATATATTGTATTGTAAACTCTACATATTTTTGTACCCAGTAGTAATTATAACTAGCCTTTTTAGAACGCCATATTATAATAAGAACATTAACTGACTCTATCAATTGATTGACTTTGGAAGTGAAAGTCTGAAAGTATCCCAGAGCAAGCCTCGCTCTACCGACTTCATTCTACGATATTAAATGACCATAATCTAAGTTTACAGCATTTTCCGAGAGCTATAATAATACACAACAGCTGATGATACTAACTATTTGATGTTCAGTCGGTCGTGAAGTCCTTTCTCTATTTTGTACGGTTTCCCTACTATCATGGAAGATCAAAAGAACTGATATCATAATTATTGATCAATGATCACATTTTTTTAAGATAGAGTGTGTGTATATAGTTGCTTGTTGTTTTGTCATCGTCCTTTGCTGTAGGCCTCTATCGAGGAGCGCCAAAACACAGTCCTTCCTTCCTCATCCAGGAACCGACCGTATGTTATAATTTAAAAGCTCTATGTTAAAAGATATTTCAATTTAGGCAAAACCTCAAACACTGAAACTGAAGAAGATCCTGTAGAATAAATATAAACCATTGAATCCTTATTCTAAGACATCCTCAGTCAATCCTCTCAATACTATATGTACCTACTTACAATAATGTATTATAACCAAATGTTATCTTTCTCATTCCAGGCTAGCCTGAGACAGCTGGACCTGTCGCTTCTGTCGGAGCTGTGGTCCTTGTCTGAAGCCATGGCGGCGTGGCGGCGACAGCTGGAGCGTGGGCCGAGACTGCGCCCCGCGCCGCCGCCGCCGCCACCCCCTCATTACCTCAGAACCTAAGAATTAGACTAGTGTAGGGTCCTGCCTTTGGATGTCTAAATGCAATGTTGTATTTTATTAAATCGCACGAAAAATTAGTTGGAGGGAGGCAATGTAGATTTATTTATTCTGGCAACACTGATGTAATCTGGTGGGTGGTCTGTGGATTCTTTTCGTCGGGTAGAATGAAGCGGACCAAATGAAAACAGGTCATCGCGCACTTATTAAACCACCTATGATGTCGGCATTTACCCCTAAAATTTATTCCAATGTTTCCAGTTTCTCACCTAATGCAATAAATAAGTAAATCTTTATTTAAACCATTTGTAAGTAGACGTAACTTTTTTTGCATCCACGCCATAGATGTTACTGTATTTAAAAAATATTATGTTTATCACGGACTTCTTGTGTGTAACAACTACTTGCGATTGGTGTATGTGTATATGTTGTGAGTGTGAAATAAAAATAGATATAAGGTTTAACCTAATAAATACAAGTTATAACAAAGCTAACTCTTTTCATTCAATAGAAACTAGATGAGAACCTTTCCACCAGAGATGTGACCGCTTCCATTAGTACTAAACTATTGTAGCTGTATGAAGAATACGAGCAGCTCGAGCTATGGGATGTAGATTAACATAGCTACGCCACTCGTGACTGCCATAACAAGCATGCATAGCAAACACCCTTCCATTTAAAAAACATAAATATTAAATATTTTCACCAGTACCTACTATCTTTCAATATGATTGGTGGATATCAAACAGATCCTATTTGAATTAATTTATTGGATATCAAACAGATCCTATATAACGAATCATAGCACATATTTGGTGGAAAAACCCTTTTGTTACACGTCGTCACACAGTGCGACGACGACGGTGCGGTGGCGTATTTTGAAACGATACACAATTATTATTCTGAGTAATCAATACTCTATAATGTGTACCCAATATGGCAGCACCATAGACTCAAAAAAATCTCGGACTACAAAAATCAGCAAAACAATGATAATAAGTGACAGTTTTTTTAATAGAATTTAAGCTGGAATTAAATTTATAGAAATATAATTATATACTATTTTTTTTAAATTATAGAGTTCTTAAATCGACATACCTAATATCTCCGATCGCAAATGTACAAACAGACTAAATTATTGTCTATGACTGAATGAAAATTTAGCCGGCCATCATTGAATTTATTGGTCTGTGAATTGGATGAACGATTTATATTGTTTTTCACTTTATTCTTTCATTCTTTAACTGTCATTTAGCGATTTTGTTGTTGATTTTTTTCATCAATTAAAAACAATATTTTAGATAAATAGAACGTCCTTGTTATAGTAATTGATGAAAGATATTTAAAATCGATGTCACAATCTCCACAGTCTCAACAGAAAATTGAAACACCGAAAGAAGAAAGACCGGCTTCCAAGATCTCCGAATCGGTCAAAGTAAGGTTTTGTTATTATAAACTATTATCACACATCCTATAGATACCTTTATGCATGCCCAATTAAATTGAAATTCCTTAAGATAATCCACATTCAATATTTCTCAACATTTCATCTCATTCAAAGTAAGGTTATAAAATTTAATATATACCTATTTATTTGCAGAAAATAATTGCAATGGAAAAAGAGAACGACTCAAATGCCACACGGAAATCCAGAATCGACCTCAACGCGCTGCCAACGCGGCAGTACCTGGACCAGACGGTGGTGCCCATATTGCTGCAAGGACTATCAGCTCTAGCCAAAGAGCGACCTCCGGACCCGATCAATTACTTAGCTGCGTACCTGTTGAAGAACAAAGCTACATTCGAAAGTAATAATGCAGGAAATGCCAACAATAACAATCCTGCACCTAATTCTCAGTCATAAGTAGAATGTAAGTTAGTTTTTAATATTATTATAATATTTCACATTTAATGCACTGTACTGCAATGCTAGTGCTACTTTTTGTACCTACTGTTAGTGTAACTGTTTACAACAAAGTTTGAATGGTGTTTCTTGTCTTATTTTGGGTGCAGCTACAATTCTTGGTATAGCTGTGGTATCTGTAAATGATAATTTTAACCTTACATTGAAGAGGGAGAGATAAGGCCTTAAATAATGTAACATGATGACTCATCACTGGTAATGGTTGACCAAGGACGGCCAATGACGACAGGTGTGACATTCAATCGTGGAGGGATATTTGCAGAAGTAGACAGGTCCTTGCCATTCAGCTATCACCCATGGTTGCCTATTTATTGTATACACAGTAGAACAACTCAGTATATTTTCTTGGTTAGTAAAAATAAAATACACTATCTATGATAGATCCAATGAATCCATTGTAAATAATTGACAATGTTATAACCTCAGGTTGTATATTAGCTGGACTAAGAAATTCTGAATATTTCCAAGTATGAGGTCGTAGTTGTTGCTATGGTGTTTTGAAATTAAATCGCAACTGTTAAACGCGACTAATGTGAGTAAACCAATTTAAATACCTACTTATGTAAAACTTTCCTATTTTTAACCGACTTCAAAAAAAGGAGGAGGTTCTCAATTCGTTGGGATATTTTTTTTATAGTATTGCTCAGAATGAGTTTTAAGTTAAATAAAATAATTCATAAACACAATAACAAGTTTATTAATAATAGCTCTAAGTATTCATTATCAATAATTAAAATCTACTTTTTCCCAATCTTTGCCTTTGGGGGCACTTTCTCCTTTTTAGCCTCAACCTTAGAAGATTCTCTCCCTTTTGGAGTTCCAATCTTGGATGGTTCTTTTCCTTTCAGAGGAGTCATCTTTGAAGATTCTCTCCCCTTTTCTGACTTGGTGGATAATCTTCCAGTATCCACTTTGCTGGGATCCCGGTGGTCACCAATTTCCGCTTCTTCCAAGAACTGTTGGCGGTGTATCAGCCAGGAATCTCCATCTATGGAGGCCTCTTCCTCTCCGACCACGGACGGTGGTTCGAAGGGCATGGCGCAGGTGTCGACGCTGACATCCGTCATTGAAGGGATGGAGTCGTACACCGGAAGTGGCACTGCGTCTGGCGGAAGTAGCTCCGCCATGTAGGCCGTGATATTGCGGACGCGCCACACTGCTACTTTTCCTGTTTATAAAAAAATAATTTTAGGACCTTCCGGCAGTAATCGATTGGTATTAACAGCTAATTTTACAAAATATTTATTTTCAGTAACTTAGTCTAGGTATAACAAAACATTGTTGGGGCACTCCTATTAAGTAAAAAAATACCTTTATTAAGAGACCTTTAAAGAGAATTGAGCTAATGAATAGACTGAGTGCAGTTGATAGGCAGCTGGATGAAGCACAGGAAGAAAGCAGCACAGTAAGGGAACATGGAAGGATGTTTACATCTGGCATTGGCGATCAACGTATCAGTGACAAATACTAGATAGGGCTGGAAAACGTACTTATAGTCAATAGTCTCACCACCGTAATGCAAGATTAGTCAGTCGCTGACGGCCTATGGTTCGCCGTTCATCTTCACATAAAGCAAGACATATTTCGTTAAAAATGTGCAACAAAAATAATATTTGAAAGTGATAAGAATACCCAGAGTTTCGTCCTCCTCGTCGTCGCCCTCCCCCGCCATCGTCTGGTAATCCCTGTCTTCTCTCTCCTCCTCTTCTCCACCGGACCCTTCAAGGGCCGGGTCCTTCACCAGCATATAGAAGCCGTGTTGCATACAATTCGAATCGAAGACGAAGCAGCCGGGCCCTTTCGGTATGCCCTTAGTCCAGGACCCGTGGAAACGTGACCGAGGATACATGATCTGTCCGGGCCCCTGAATCACCCCTTCCACCCAAGTGCCCATGAATTTTGTCTTAGTCTCGGCGTAGAAGTACGTTCCTAGGCCGTGTCGTTTGTTCTTGAACCAGGCGCCTTCGTAGATGTCTCCGTTAGGGTAGTAGTAGGCTCCGAAGCCTTGTTTAACGTCGTGTTTCCAGTCGCCCTCGTACTTCGAGCCGTCAGGGTAGATCATGGTCCCGACGCCGTACTTGAGCGCGCGCCGCCACTCGCCGTCGTAACGGGCTCCGTTCCTGAAAGGTGAATATAGATTACAACATTTTGGCGAGTTGGCTACAAGTTGCATGCACAGGCTCGTCGGAATGTTACAGCAATGTGCTCGCCGAAATGTTACTCCAATATGCTCGTGGGTTTGTTCAATAGGCTGTAACAAAGAGGCGAGCGTGCTCGACGTTTTGTTCGTAAAAGGATGTTACTAGAACATATCAGCGAGCGGCTCGTTGTTCTGTTACAAGTAAATGTTGTAGTCTATACTCACCTGGTGAAGACGTAGAGTCCGCGGCCATTGCGCATGCCGTGTGCGTAGCAGCCTCGGTAGAAGTCCCCGTTGGGAAGCACCGCCCAGCCCTCGCCGCATCTCTCGCCGGCTGCGTTGCGCTTGCCTACGTAAATCTGATGATTGGAGAAAAAAGTTATTGTCTACCTATTACTTTACGTAACGTTGGACATACAATCTAAAGTTAAGAACTTTTGCTAATTAAATAGCCATTTACACTGGCGCTAACATTTTTTTTTCAGGCGCTTCTTTTTGTAAATTTATAATTTAACTTATTATATAGGTGTTACAAGGTAATATCACGTTTTACACCAATCGTATCCTCCACTTCACCCTTGCGTTCTTCCGCCATCTGTTCCATTGAGGCGGCGGCGATCACAAATTAGTGTTTGGCTACGTGTGTATCTCAGGAGTAAGCAGGGTCAATCAGGCAACACGGTCGCCAATACAATTTACTTAAATTATTTAAGTTTGTAATTTACCTATCACTAATTTATTAATATTGTTATTATTGTCAATGTCATTGTTACCATATAAATAATATTCTAGTCTATGATTGTTACCTACTCAATACTCATTGTCAATCAAGAACGTTCACTCAAGTACTTTGTATTATAATCAATTATAATATAAAATCCTTTGTATTATAATACAAAGTCCTTGCGTTCACTATTATAGTGACACTATGACCGCTAGATGGCGCTAATTTGGTTTTCAGATTTTCATTTAAGTATTGCTTTATTGGTTCTTATCTTAGCGAAAGTGCCAAATGCACTTATGGTGTCCCACAAGGCAGCACACTTGGTCCATCCTTATTCCTTCTGTATATTAACAGTCTATGCAATCTCTCCATACCTGGTGCAGACCTGGTCATGTTTGCTGATGATACAGTCGTACTGTTTCATGGTAAAACTTGGCCAGAGGTACGTGTTCTAACAGAGAAGGGCTTGTGTAGGGTAACGACATGGCTGGAGGATAATCTTCTTACTATTAATGCACTCAAAACTAAATATCTTTGTTTCAGCAAAACTAAAGCCAACGAACCTGATATATCTTTCGAAATCAAAATTCATACATTTCCGTGCAACAGGAACTGTGTCAGGGACTGTAGCTGTACCGTTCTTGCGCGAGTTCCCACCGTAAAATATCTAGGTGTAATTTTAGATGACAAGCTGAACTGGTCATCGCATATATCAAGCCTATCAGGCAGGGCTCGGAAGCTCATACATGTTTTTAGAAATCTAAGGCTAGCTGCTGACCAAAAGCTGTTAATCTCAACCTACAAAGCGCTATGCCAAAGTATTCTAACATACTGTATTTGTACTTGGGGCTGTGCAGCTAAAACTTATTTGTTGGAAGTCGAAAGAGCTCAAAGAGCTATTCTTAAAGTTGCTCTTGGTCTACTTTACCGATACTCTACAGACTGTTTGTACAAAGACGCGAATGTCCTTCCTATACGTAAATTGTTTATTTATCAGGTTCTGCGAAGATTCCACTCCAAAGTTGTCCCTAGCGAACCACTTATGCTTAGAAGAGTGCCTAGATTTTATATTCCTTCTGTAAAATCAGCCATAGGCCAACGACATTTTAATTACATTGCCCCTAAACTATATAACATGGTCTTGCTTGAGGACAATCAACTTGTCAATATCAAGAACTTCAATTTCAAAAATTTCATTATAAACTGGCTGAGACAATTTGATTACGAATCAACTGAGGACTTATTTTATATCCAAGTTTAAGTTACATATTGTATACTAAGTATTTCATTTATTATTTTTTTGAATTTTTCCTATTTATAGACGCCACATTCAACCTTCGCCCATATACACACACACACACACATACATTCTCTCTCACACACACACACACATACATACACACTTCTCACTCACTACTCACTACACATGCATGAATAGTTGTAAACTAACTTAAGTTCATATTAAGTTTTTTTTTTCTTCTCTTTGTTATACTTAATAGTTGTCACATTAATGAGGAGCCTGTCTTCTACGACACAGGGCAACCTAATGTAGAAGCAGTGCATCATAAAATTTGTAACAATTGTATAATAAAGAAATTTTTCATTTTCATTTTCATTTTCATTGCGTTATATTTCCGGTAAAAAAAAGTTTAGAGGTAATGGATGAGAAGTCAAGGCAATTTCCAAAAAATTTTACTCGCTGTTAGAATTTCAATCAACTTGTATAATTATGTGTTATAGGTAGATTATGTGTATAAAAAGCTTTACATTAACATGATTAACATAATAAATAAACTGGACAGTAAATTCAAACATAATTTTATTAAATAGTTCTCCATAAATTAGTAACATAATTCTCATCATAATCTAATTAAATAATAAAGTACCGCTGATTATAAAATAAACAGTAAATTTACGTACATAATTATCAAGAAAGAGGTGCATGTAAAAATATATATTTTATACATTAGATTGCTCATATTAAAATTTAAAGAAGGCTTTGATAATATTTTATAGTTGCTATTGTGTGTAATCTGACTAGATTGATAAGTGTTACAAAGCTACAATTTCTTTAAACAGGTTGTCATAATGCATTAACGGTACTTAATTATCTATTCAAAATGCATATAAGTATCTTAAAAATAGCCTCAATACTGTTATAATTATATTATGGTCCTTGATTCACACTTAAAAAAATAGGCAAGCGATAAAGTAAAAGAGGAAAGCTGAAAAAAATATATAATATAGAACCTGACAATGTAGAGTTCTTATCATTATCTTTACTTTCTAATTTTGTACTTTGTGGCTGATTTTTATTTGAACAATATTTTAAATCTATTACTAAGGCAAGTCTTTTTGCATTTTATCGTAAATCTATTAAAACCTTTGTATCACTATAAAACATAGTTTGCTTGGCAAGTTAACATAGTGGCCAGTTATTCACGTTCACTAACGAGGTCACGTTGATGCGTTCTCTAGCAGGTCTTGAGAAAATTCTTTGTGGCCCAGATTTCTGTGGCTATTCCGTTTTTTTCACATTCATAATCGAATGGGACCAAATGAGGTTACAAGAGGTCACCTAGCGGGGTGGAGCCTGCGGGGGGTTGTCCTCCAGTTTTCCCCACACTACGTTGCACATCTCCCGCACTAATGCTTGCTCTCCCATGTCCAGGTCAGGCGCTGGTCTTCTCCTCTCTCGCTCCACTCTTTCCCGCACCTCCAGCACTTGAAGAGCTCGAACAACTGCTTCTGGACGCTCGTTTATTGCCCCATTTACTCCTTTTTCAGCTTCTAGTCTGCGTACTTTCTGCTCTAGGTCCCGCACGTATTGTACTGTTCGCTCGGCAAGTTGCGGATGAGTGACGGGGGGGTGCGGCGGCGGAGGGCGCGGCTGCTCCTCGGCGTTGGTGCCGCTGCTGCTGCCGTCGCCGTCGTCGCGCTCGCGGCCCGCCGCCCGCCCGCAGTTCACACACGTGCTCCTCTCCCGCTCCTCGTCTAAATACAGGCACAACTCCTTTAACTCCAAATTATCACGAATCAACTCTTGCTGCTTATCATCTAGTTCCCTCAATTTACTCTGGTACGCAGACACTTCCTGACGCATCACCGATGCAGTATATCTGCCAAAGCGTTGCCATTCACGGGCTAATTTGCGACCTTTCTGACGATCGTCATCTAGGAAACAACACAAATCACGTAATTCCTGATTATCATCACTCAGACGACGATTAGCTTCTTTCAGGCTTTTTATTTCATCCAGAAGCGATTGCACTTGTCTTCTTTGATCAGTAGAAGCGCGCGAGGTATCAGGATCAACACGTTTTGTGAATTTGAGCATATCTGCCGATCGCCTGTGAATTTGTTCCTCTTCTAGATTTCGTTGGGCCCGCTGCGTGTCGTCCGCACTTCTAGCTCGAACTGTCGGCTCCACTGGTTCATGCACTATAGCTTTAGTTATTATTTCTTCAGGTGGGCGAATCCCACGGATAGTGCCAGGTGGCAGTGGATATCCGGCAGGATAGGCTTGTGGATATTTCCCGTATGGAATAGGGCCTCCCGGATAGGGACCAGTTAACCCACCAGGTGGCAGCGGATATTGTAGTTTAGCAGCGTCTAGTGATTTGACAGCGTAAGGTGTCTTGAACTCTTTGGCGGCCGCGTCAACAGTGGCAAGTTTGGGGCCACTGGCCGCCAGTGGAGGCGGATGGTAGCGCGGCGGAAAGTGGACTTGTTCCGGACCCTGTTTACCTAGTTGTCTTGGCTTGTGTTGACCTGTATTCTGGTTGATTGACATTGTCGATGTAGCCGTGGACACAACTAGTCATCAGCTGGAGCCACTTCGATGTTTATCCATATCGTAAACGACAAGTTGCGTCGGCTATCGTGCAAACATTAGCCCTTCTCGTACACTGTCTTCAATGAGCGGCGGAGGGAGCGCAACTTTGCCGCCGGCTGCGTAGGCTGCGTGCCTCAGAATTCACACAATTAACTCTCACGATCACGAATTGACTGATGGCTGATGGCTCATTCTTTAGCCTTATAGTTTGGGAAATCACTATTATGCTGTTGCAATTTTTGATTTGATAATAGTAGAATTGATGGAAAGTTTGAAAGTAGCACGTTTGTAATGAAATCGATGAGATACGAGGTTGTGTTTGTGGAGGCGCGCGCGGGTCGCTCGGCGCGGACTGGCGACGGCCTCGCGTCTCGCTCTACCTGCGGAGCCTTCACGACTTCTCTGTCGCACTTAGCGCGCCCTCTCACCTCACCTGTCTGCTCACACGCATACAAAAGCACTCTTTGTATTTTCGTGTAGGTACTCTACCCCCCTACTAGTTATGCCATTTGCCATTGACTCCGCAAAGCTCGAAAGCGGTGGTTTAATTGGATTATGTTGAGATGTTTGAATCTTTTACATGATCGTTAACAGATGTCAAAGTAAGTTTTAACAAAAACAAAAAGTAATGAGACAAACTTAGGTAAGTAAGTATCTACCTAAACTTTATAGGCTTTAAGGACTCTACCACACTAATTAGAAAAGAATAATAAACAGTAACTATACCTAATTAATACAAATAACTATACTATATTTAGGTACACCCATATACCTAAGTAGTACCTAACTCCAGAACATAAATAATGTAAAAATACTGTGTAAACACAATAATAATCCTATGAAGCGCCTGAACCGATTGTACAGCACTGTAGCCGATCGAATAAAACTAGGTAAGTACCTAAGTAGAAGATCTGAGGCAAAAACTATATTCTACTATATTCTAATGAATGTTAAAAAAGGAATAGTAAGCCGAAAGGGGGTGACGAAATATGTGTAGACTAGGTACCTAGGTACCTATACTTAGTAATATTATAGTTCAAATCGTATTTACATAGGTCACTCATGTGACTTTTTACAGTGTTGGGACCTATGGAGAGTTGGTTTTAAAAAATACTTACTATTTTCAAGAAGTCGCAGTTCAAAAGTTGTTGAGATTGACCTCTTCAGTCAACTCCTTTCGGGTTCCTATATGGCACTCGGGACTCCTTTTCCAACACCCCGTAGACTGTACAGGTAGGGCAGTTTTTTTAACCTATACAGCCTGGTTGACCCTAAATAGAGTTTACTTACTAATATAAAAGTTTTCTTTTGCACATAAATACCTACCTAGTTATTGTTATTTAAATTTTTGGTAACTATTTACGCTTATCTATGTACAAGTAGAAATAGTTTAGGTAGACTATACATATACTTACCGTGCATTTTTTCAATAAGCACAAGAGTTGGTTATAACTATCTACCTAGTGTTTTATCAGAAACAGAGCCAAAATTACTCAAAATAGACTCAGAGCCCCTGACTTCGATGCAGAAACCTACGGTATTGACTATCTCAGGCCGAGGACCGAGGTAGAATTTCCCGCCAACTACGTTCCTATCCGAGTTACCAGCCGCCTCCCTCCCGGGCAAGACATGCGGGAAGGAGTAACCACCTCCACGGTCCCTCGTGAGGCCCTCAGTGCCTCACACACCAGCACGCAGGATGCACCGCTCCCGCCTACTGGCGGCTGTCGCTGTCGCACTCACCGCCTACGGTACGTTACTTCATACTCTTTGATGCCGTAGCCGATTCTCTACCACTCGCCTTTCGAGTCGAGCGTTAGAATTCATTGCTTAATGGTCGCTATTATACACGCCACGGGCAAGCGACTTCAAAGACGGGTGGTCGAGAATTGCCCGGCAGTACGTTACAAAATCCCGAACGGCCAATGAGGCAAGCAAAGTTGGTAAAATTTTCAACAAACGTTTGCACTCTATTTGTTATGTGGATTAGTTATTTTTATTGAGTGCTGGGTTTAAATTGATGTGCTATGTAATTGTGTTTGTTTAATCTTTACATACGAGCAGTTTATACTTAGGTAGTTACTTACTAAACTTTAATTAATTACTTAGTTAAATCTAAATTAAAGTGCTCTACAAAACCTCAACCTAACTTTATCAGCGGTTCCCCGTCCTAACTAATATCCTCACAACTATTTGACCGACTGAAAATCGTTCCAGTGGTGACCGCGCAAAGGCACCCCATCAAAGAGGCTCTGTTTCTTCACAACGACACCCTGGGCAACGCCAGCTTCGACGACTGCATCTGGCGTCGAGAGCGCGAGCCCTGCCCGGAGCCCGAGCTGAGGATACATCTCTACACCGAGGCTGAGCCCTATAAGAATGTTGTAAGTACCTACCTTTATACCTAGGTACCTGTCTTGTCAGTTTTCTCTCATTTATTGCCCAAGTCGGGTCACTGGGGTCTTGGAAACTGGCTAAGTAGGTCGCATTGGTATTTCGTATGGATATGTAGAGGATCCAAGAAATGTGTTTACTTATGTATGCTGCGCCGCCGTCATAGCCATAGCAACGTGATTGAATAAGAAAAAAACACTCAAGTTGAAATGTGAGAATAGTAATCACACCCATTGTTGCCCTGCGATTTACCTACCCACCATAAATAAACAGTTTTCCCACAGAGATTTTGTATGTGAGACTCTGTTTTGTGTCTCGATAATCCTGCTGAAAATATAACTACCTTACCCACTACCTTCCTAAATCTATGTTCCAAGGTCTCGGGCAGCATTAGCCGGTTAAACCAAACCGGAATGTTAACTGTAGGGCATGAATTACATTCAGTAGTTCACGGTTGACGGCAATCAGCTGTGGTTTGCATGCTGCCCGTTAGACTGACGCCTCTAGCATACGAAACGGCACGCTTTCCAAATTATAATAGGACGTAGGCTTGGAATTGCCCTAATCTAGTATTCTGTGAGCGTATTAGTACCTAAGGTCAATCGGATGTGATCATGTACAGTACGACGCAAAAAGAGACCCCTCCCAGAGTGACAGCGGTAGTTACTTGAGAGGGGTCAGGTGTCTTTGCTCCAGACTATACCAGAAAAAAACTAGGTACCTATTTACCTAGTGGCCTGTAACCCTACTTATTTTATTCTGTCCCTGTAGCCTAACCTACCTACCTATAAGAACTAAAAAATAGGTACCTACTGTAAATAGCATTGAAACTTTAAACAGACTCTACATATCATAGACTAATACACTAATATTAGTCTATGTTCATAGGTACGGTGGCCTGCGCCTAAAAGTATACAGGCGAAGTTTTTAAAATAGCGATCCCTGATGATGAAGGGACCAGCTACATCTGTTATAAATCCGGGGACGTGTTGTGTGTGATGTGTGTAGCAGTGGTGTTTATGTGGACGTGCTTGAGCAGCATGTGAGCTTGAGATCGCTATTTTAAAAACTCCGCCTGTATACTTTTAGGCGCAGGCCACCGTACCTAAATAATGCTAAATAATAATTTGATTAGTTGGTGTGTGCATTCGCCCATATCTCTAGTCCACCCGCATGAAACTAAGTATACTTACGTTACGTGTAATCATTAATGTGTATAGGTAGGTAGAACTGTGACAAATTGTGCAGTGTAAAAATGCGACCGAATCCCCGTTATTTGAGGTCCTTCAATGTCGATGTCCTTTATAGAGGTTCCTTACTCGGTCGGTGGTATACTTAACTCAATGTGAATATGGAATTCCTGTCAGCGATTCTCTGATTGAATTTAGTTTAAGTAAGTATTAATTCGATTCAATTAAATAATAGTGTTTTGGTCATAAACATGATAGTTGGATAAGCGCACTATCTATTTATTATTACTTACATAGTGAATTAATATTTCCAAAAATATCTAGGCGGTTACATAAGCCAAATTGGGTGTTCTTACATACATAGACAAAACAAATTGAAATACCTAGGTAATAGGCCTATAGTTAGCAATATTGTAGTAAGCATTTAAGTCTGAATGTAAGTAACTTATTGCATAAGATTATCTAATCAAAATCAAGTAAATAATAGAATGCGACAATGATTAAGTAATTTCTTGCTGTTGGTACCTAGGTAGATATCTGTTTACTTTGGTCGTTCGCGCTCTACCTATTCTATCTTTCGTAACTAGGTCTTGGAGTGGAGCATCAAAGTACCTTCCACAGTATTTCCATTGTAATGGGTAGATATCTGAGGTAGTAGGTACTTAATGCTATTGATGTGATGGAGGTCATAGCGAAGTACTTATGTTCCATGGCCCAGGCCCATGGAATTAATATTAGTCCATGGGCCAGGCCCAACCAACCCAGTTTGGCGCCCAACCCGAAAGCGTTCGGCTTACCCGTTATTATAAAATAACCCTTAAGCCGAGCGTCCACTGCGACCTAAACTAAGTTAGTTCGCATAGTTGAGCCAGTTTTTCATATATGTGCGTCCACCGAGAACTATGCACTTTGTATGAAAAACTGTCTCAACTATGCGAACTAACTTAGTTTAGCCGGCAGTGGACGTTCGGCTTATACGTAACTACAATACAATACAATATAACTTTATTGAAAACACACACACACACCCTCACGCCTTGTACTAATGTACTCCCTTGCGGGGTAGGCAGAGGTGCATTGCTTTATTGAAAACACACAACATAAATTACATTACTTACCTACAAAGAAAGAGTAAGCACAATAGGCGGCTTTATCGCTAAAAGCGATCTCTTTGGGTGAATGAAAGACTCATCGAGTAAATGAGGTAGGTGTAGGTACAAGTATTAAGTACATTAAAATTAAAGTAACTATTAGAGATATTTTTATATTTTTTAAGTACATATAGGTACTCTTTTGAACACCCTGTATAGTTCTTCCACGTTCTGGTCCCCAGGTGGACCTGTACAGCGAGGACTGGCTGCGCACCAGCAGCTGGGAGCCGGCGCACGAGTCTATCCTGCTGATCCACGGGTACGCCGGCGGCGACGACACGCTGCCCATTGTCGTGCTTAGAGATGGTAAGTAGTACTACATACATTATTATACATTACATACCTACATATATTATATATATGCTCACGTCAGTAAGCCCCTAAAGGGTAGTCAGAGGTGACTCGCAAGCTCCCACTTTTCGCTGACGAGATAGGTCGTGAGCCGTACCGCAGTTTTGGAATGAGTAGGTCTGTACAATGCACTTAAAGTACACATTTAGAATCTAGATATGCAGGTTTTCTCACAGGTCATGGTCAGTCGTAGAGTTGAGAAGGGTTATCTGTCTCTGTTGCTATGTATAACTGGAGAATGGAGGAATCGTCAGTCATGTCTTGACAAAACGATTCCGCTGGACAGACATGACTGTGTTGTTATGGTGAAGGGTTCCTTGGAGTAAGTACCTTACCTGAAAACTACGCAAAACTAAAAGCGTTTTTATTGTACTGAGAGAATAACATTTTAGAAGCCAAGTTTTCTTGCCAGGTTTCTGTATGATATGAGCGCAGCTATTCAACTTAAGACCATCTACCTAGTTAGTAAAACTAATTCCTTTCAAAAGATTATAGCATGTCAGCCGGTAATTAAGAAGCCCTGATGCAGTGAAAGTGGTGTTTTTATCTAGGATCAGGTTGTACCTAGTTAGGCTCAAGTCTAGAAACCTAACTAACACTTTTACTAGTTTTACTCGTAAATTATTGCGGTAGATTTCCCACGGCTTTCTCTACTAGTTGCATTCTATTTACATCGAGGTGCGACGACCCTCGTTTTACGAGCATACGAACACCATTAGAATGCAATAAACCTGCATGAATGCATAGCACAACCTCGCTAGTGCTGGCAAAAAGCTACTAGATAATCTAGATTTAGGTTTAGATCGGTATCAGAGAGTAAGAAAAGTGAAACTTTTATGTAACTAAAAAGTTTACAATTTAAACTAACAACCACGTATACTTACAACGTTTATATCCTACGCCATCGTAATAAATACCCTCATCATCATAATCATCACCAGCCTCAGCTCTGTTTTGGTGGCTGGCTGCTGGCGCCTATAATTTCTGCGGCATGCACTGCATATCTGTTTCCAAAAGGTTTCCGACTATGGTGGATTATTTCCCTATTGATGACGCCTCATTCTCCCATATGCATTAATGATAACCCACCAATATGACCAACCCTAGTTCATCTGTGATTCATCACCAACATGCCAAAATATACTAACATACACTCCTCTCTTCCCAGCGTACCTCCGCCGCGGCGGCTACAACGTGTTCATGCTGGACTGGGGCGCCCTAGCCCAGCCTCCCTGCTACGTAGCGGCAGTCCACAACCTGCGGCCCGTGGCGCGCTGCGCGGCCGAGGCACTGGGGTCTCTGCGCCGCGCCGGCTTGAGACCAGACCGGCTGACCTGCGTCGGACACTCGCTGGGGGCTCATATGTGTGGGATTATAGCGAACTATTTGACGTTCCGGTTGAATAGGATTATTGGTGAGTGTGGTTGTTTTTGTGGAGGGTCTTTGGATTGGTAGAATATAAAAGAGGATGGGCAAAAATATATGGGAGCTGGGACCACCCTCCAATAGCAGTAAGACTAACGTCGTTGGATAGGTCTTGTCAATAGGAATAACTTTTGCTTTGACAGCTTTGTTGTCACAGTTGTCCGTTCAGAGATATATGACTTATAAGTTCCGATACTCGTCAGTTCATCTTACTGCTATTGGAGGCTGGACCACCCTCCAATAGCAGTAAGACTAACGTCGTTGGATAGGTCTTGTCAATAGGAATAACTTTTGCTTTGACAGCTTTGTTGTCACAGTTGTCCGTTCAGAGATATATGACTTATAAGTTCCGATACTCGTCAGTTCATCTTACTGCTATTGGATGCTGGACCACCCTCCAATAGCAGTAAGACTAACGTCGTTGGATATGTCTTGTCAATAGGAATAACTTTTGCTTTGACAGCTTTGTTGTCACAGTTGTCCGTTCAGAGATATATGACTTATATAAGTCCCGATACTCGTCAGTTCATCTTACTGCTTTTGGAGGCTGGACCACCATCCAATAGCAGTAAGACTAACGTCGTTGGATAGGTCTTGTCAATAGGATTGACTTTTGATTTGACAGCTTTGTTGTCACAGTCGTCCGTTCAGAGATATATGACATATAAGTTCCGATAGGGGTTAATTAAATATTTTCTTGGGAAGAAAAATAATAGGACTGGTGATTCTTCAATTATTTATTATTATAATTACACTATCTACACTATCAGACGCGATCTGGGCATATTGGATAACAATAACTGACGATAAAAAACAAAAAGGGCAGCGGTGGAGGTGTATTCTGCCTCCAATAGCAGTAAGATGAACTGACGAGTATCGGAACTTATAAGTCATACCTTTATCTCTGAACGGACAAAGCTGTCAAAGCAAAAGTTATTCCTATTGACAAGACCTATCCAACGACCTTAGTCTTACTGCTATTGGAGGCTGGACCACCCTCCAATAGCAGTAAGATAAACTGACGAGTATCGGAACTTATAAGTCATATATCTCTGAACGGACAACTGTGACAACAAAGCTGTCAAAGCAAAAGTTATTCCTATTGACAAGACCTATCCTACGACGTTAGTCTTACTGCTATTGGAGGGTGGTCCAGCCTCCAATAGCAGTAAGATGAACTGACGAGTATCGGAACTTATAAGTCATATATCTCTGAACGGACAACTGTGACAACAAAGCTGTCATAGCAAAAGTTATTCCTATTGACAAGACCTATCCAACGATGTTAGTCTTAATGCTATTGGAGGGTGGTCCCAATCTGCCCATTGTCATTTGTTTATGTTACGAAGATAACATATTACTTATTATTCACATTAATTAACAATGAAACAGCAAAAGTATAGTCATCTTCTCAAATGAAATTGGGTATGACAAAATAGAGAGGGAGGAGATGATAGAGGACAGGGACGAATTCAAATTAAGCTGTTTCTTCAGCACATCACTACATTGTGTAGGTGCTGTGATACATTGGCAACAAATTCATAAAGATGTTTCGTATATTGACAGCGTTTAACAAAAACTTACCCGATATAACTTACTACACCCGTAAATCAACCTGTCAGACGATTAGTTCTACGAATTTCATTGCAAAAGTGAATGAATAAATATGAAATGTAACGTAAGTATTCACTGAAAGATACACTTAACATTGACCTGCCTTTACCCGATTAAATGCAACCCTGCATTTTCAGTTTCTTTGAAATTCGGTCTGACCTTACATAACCATCCACCACTCATACGCTCGCCCTTTGGCTGGAACCCTTTAACCCTCACACTGGTAGCTATTCTGAAGGCAGTAATTATAATTTTAACGCTGTCAAACTATAAATTTTGCTTGCTAACAATTATTACATTTACGAGAACAAACATAGAGACGAATTTTCATTGAAGAAATTTTGGTTTTGACAGCTCTAAAATTAGAATTTCTGTCTTCCATAGAATAACGAGTACTAATACTAGTAGTATACTTGTTATACTATGCTTATTCTATGTCTTCAGAATCGACATCACTGTATTGTATTTGTATAGTTTCCCCCTCCTACCCCCAGGCTTGGACCCGGCCCGGCCTCTCATCCGCTCAGCCCCAGCCCTCCGGTTGGACCCGGGCGACGCGCGCGCCGTGCACGTGCTACACACCAACGCAGGGCGGTACGGCGAGGCGTCCCGACTGGGACACGCCGACTTCTGTCTCAACGGGGGACGGAGCCAGCCGTTCTGTGAGGATACGCTGAGTGAGTAGCCTTTTGTATTTTTAGCTCGTATTTCTCCCGACTGGGACACGCCGACTTCTGTCTGAACGGGGGACGGAGCCAGCCGTTCTTCCGAGTAGTCGTTTGGCTTTTGAACGTCGGAATAATGACTCATGAATCGAAGTTGGAATGTCGGGTTTAGAAGAAGCCTATGCCCTATGCTACATACCGACATAGTTAAGGGCGGCGGGGCCTACTAGAAAAGCATAGCATTTTCAACCATTATCCCTAAAAGCATCTCATTCACCATCTTATATGAGCGAAGCCTGCATGGCCTAAAGCTTTCACCACGGTGACAAACCCTAGAGACAAATCTGGCTGCCCTATGCTGCCAATGGTTGGGTTATGCTATTAACTTTATGCGTATATACGTCCGGACAATACGGCGTACACTTATCTCATTATTTTTACCCTTAATCCTTCAACCTGTTCCAGACGAAGCACTCTGCAGCCACATCTGGTCCATCTGCTACCAGGCGGAGAGCCTGTTCTCCCCTCGCAGCGCGGCGCCGTGCGGCCGGCGCTGCTCCGTGCGCGTGCCGCCCGCGCGCGCCGCCGCGCTGCCCGTGCCGCTGGGGCAGGCCACGCCCATGACGTGAGTACTACAGTGTGACCCGTGCCGCTGGGGCAGGCCACGCCCATGACGTGAGTAGTATAGTGTGACCAGGGCCGCTGGGGCAGGCCACGCCCATGACGTGAGTACTACAGTGTGACCCGTGCCGCTGGGGCAGGCCACGCCCATGACGTGAGTACTACAGTGTGACCCGTGCCGCTGGGGCAGGCCACGCCCATGACGTGAGTGTACTAGTAGCAAGAGACAAATTTGTGCATCTGCTACCGGGTAAAGCACGCTCATGACGGCAATACTAGTATCCTACTAATATTATAAAGGCGAAAGTTGCACGTCTCAACGGCTTAATCGATTATAATGAATTTTGTATGGAGTTAGCTGACACCCTGGATTAACACATAGATTACTTTTTATCGCAGAATTCTCACGAGAAACTTTTTAAGGCAAATTTACCTATATAATTCAGCATTTTGGCTACTAGCGATAGCGTAAACACTCAAATACCTATCGATAAAAAGCACCAACCCTAACTAGCTTAACTTCCAATTCCAGGGCATCCGGCGCATACTGCGTGGAAGAGTTCACGGCGCCCTTCTGTCCCTCAACCGGCTCTCTCCACGGGGACCCTCGCTGCTGTCTCGACAACATGTACGCGGCGGCGGCGAATAGCACCACGGTTAACAGGAACCGCCCGAGACCCCTCGTGAGGCTCCGGTCCAGGAGAGTGAAGCAGTATGATGTGCCGCATGTTGAGGATTAGGACCGTTCCTTCATTGGAAGGAGACGAGTAACAAGCAGTGGAGACATGATGGGTGATGATGTTAGGGGTAGGGTGCTGCATTTTGGTCTGGGGTTTCTTGTTTGGAGGTTTGTTGGTAGGTGTTTAGGTTGGTATTGTTAGCTTCGAAAGTTAAGAGCAAAATGTTATTTCGTCCATTCAACATTGAGAGTTTAGCAAGGGACAAAACGGTACATTGGACTAGAAAGTACGAAAATTGTTTTCAGTTAAAAGAAATATTGAGTATACGTGGCCGAAAGTAATGAAATTGGTGTTATCTAAGTGGTGAAATTTTCAAATAAGAAACCGGAGATTCGATGTTTAGTATTAAGCGTTAATTAAGCATGTTCAAAGCATAGAATTATAGATTTTATTACTAAGTTTATTACGATATGATTGGAAACAAAACTTGAATTGTATAGTGTTGTGTACCAAAGAATTGTGCGGTTTTGAATCTTGAGAGAAAATAAAATATGTTTTTTTTATATTTTCGTATATTCATTTCCATGTGACTTTTAGTTTATCTTTACATAGGCTCTACTGCATTTGCATTAAAATTAATCACGACTAAATAAATACATCATAAACCGGTAATTTTAACACAAATAGGTACAAAAGAATCGACCGAATCACTTACTTGCATGCTTCGGTAACTAAACTCTAGGTCCTTATATTAAGTTTCTATTGTCAACTCTTTCCTCCCGACATGAGTAGAGAGAGAAGGGCAGCTTTCTCCTTCTCTTTCTTCCTCACAATGTCCAGAGATCGGTTCTTCCAGGAACTCTTCCTGAGCTTGATGGGACGGCTGCCTACGTAGCGACCTGCAAAGGAATTTTATACATTGATTTATGTAGGAAAGTAGGGTACGTTAGGTAACGTAAAGGCACTTTTTATGAATAAGGTCTATAAAATTATAATAATTACATAGTACATACCTATATCATAACAATGTTTACGATTTTGACAGTTTGGACGCCAGTAAAAGCTACAAAGGATGTGCTATTCAGGAGAAGTTTTTTTGAGCCGCCATTTCAGATTCGTTTCTTTATTGACGTGGGTCATAATCATAAAAGGCATACTTAATGAGCTCTTACCATCCATTTCCTTCATAGCCTTGATGAAGTCCGAAGGTTCTTTAAAGCTCACGAACCCGAAACCTTTGCTCTTATTAGTTCTTTTGTCCCTCACTACTTTTGCTCGCTGGAAAGAGCTGTATTTGCCGAATGTTCGTTGCTGAAAATAATTTAATGTCACATTTATTTTTTAAAGTTAAAAAGAAGCAGTATTAGGAAATAAAAGCTCCCTTATAGCTTATGATATGAGTACTGTGAAGACGCGTGCAATCGAAACCAAGTATGATGTCAGAATGTTCCTTTATTTACAATAGTTGAACTTATAATGTATATGCTAGGTATTTAGGGAAGGTGTTGTCACACTGCAGTACTATGGCGAATAGGCCAGAGTTTACCTTAAAGCTAAAAACCCCTTGAAGCCAACCCGCAAACACGAAGAGTTGGCATATTGTTTTAAAATAAAATAGGAGTTATGAGAAGGAAAACATCGTAAGGAAATCTGCACATCTAGATAGTAGATGTGTAGGTACCCTAAGTGCATGTGGACTCGATACGGCTCACGTGAGTACAAATGTACAAGTCACCTCTGCCTCTGACTACCTCTTCGGGTATAACAGTCCTGAGCATTTGTATATGTATGTAGAACAGAAGTTTTAATTTTCATAAACTTGCACTACTCACCAACAGTTCGTCAGTGACGTCGTTGCCCAGGTCCCCGCAGAACATGCGGAAGTCATCGTCGGGCCAGTCCAGCAGCGTCACGTCCTCCCACACCTGGCCGCCCGCTGTTCTCACCACCTGGGATGTGATATAGAGGATTTTAGTATAATACTTATTACCTTACTACGACCGACCTGTGTTCGAAGACCTGTGTTTAAAGACTTCCAGGTCTCCTAAGGCAAGTGTCCAGGTGGGAAGTTCTCTGACAGCTGTACTAATGGGGTTGGAAGGGACACTTTTTGGCGCCAATAATAAGTAATGATATTTTAATGCAGGGAGTCCCTTTGAAAGAGTAAAAAACATGCATTCACAACTACATTTATACATAGTAGAATGTATGGTCCTCTCATACAATTATAAACTACGCTTTTTATGATACTAATAGAAAAAATGTTTTATGTTTTCAGTGTAGACAGTGGATAGGCTGGAGCATAGCTTTGCAGGCATTACTAATGTGTAAATAGCATGATGCCTTAGGGTCAAAAAAAACCAGCTTACCTTTCTATTCTTCTTCTCCTTCTTGGCTTTAGGCACGGTGACGGTCTCGGTGACGGTGGTGACGGCGAGCGCGGGCGGCGGCGGGGGCGCAGGCGCGGGGGGCGGCGGCTCCACCTTCGGAGCTGGCGGCGGGGGTGCCTCTTTCTTCTGTAAAGACAAATGTTTTTTAAATGGGTGTTAACTATGATATAAGATTGAATTAGTAATTACTTAAATAAAATAAGTCATCAAACTATTAATTATTAACCTTTAGCTGCCAAGTCTCGGACTCTTCAGATCATTAACCAAACAAGCCTAAAAATTATTGGCAGTTCAAGGGTGAAAGACAGCTATATATGGCACATGCCTTTCTAATTTAATATAGAATTACCTTTTTCTTATGTTCTGGACTTTTATCCCTTTTTTCCTCACTCTTCTTAGGCTGTTTGTAAAGTTTGGGCGCCGCTGATAGTATGACCGGCTGGGGTTTAGGTGGAGGCGGAGGGATCAGCTGAGGCCCCGGCAGGTTCGGACGCATGAACTGCATTGGCTGCATCGGTCCTGCGTAGGCATCTGAGGCATCTAGAGGTCTGAGCCTTTGCACCTGAAAATTTGAAATACTTTTTGTCATTTCCTTGTCTTGACAATAAGAGTTCGCATATCGGAAGTAGTAGTAGTAGTAGTAGTAGTAGCATGTGGCTGTTTCATATTTTATTAGACTTGAAACTCGTTTAAGTTTAAATAATAGTCACATACCGAAGCAGGCACCATCATGCTAGGAGGCGGCGGGGGTGGCTGCAGGCCAGGGAACATCATCCTCGGGGCCAACCCACAGCTCATGTCAAAGGGAGGCAGCATCGGCGGCGGCGGCGGCGGTGGCAGCGTCTGCCGGTCCAGCTGCTGCTGCACGGCGCCGAACGTACCGGCCCCTATCACTGGACGCATAGCCTGAGCTCCCAGAGCCATTTCGCGTCCAGAGATTTCGGCTTCGAACCTGATAGAAAATCAAGCATAAGCAATAAGTCTTTGTTTCGTCTATACCCATATGATACAAGGAGCAATGTTTACCTGGACATCTCATCTTGCATCTGCCGATATTTGTCCTCCATTGCGCTGGTGTTGGAGGTCTAACCTTTAAAAATTCCAAAAGAATAAACGTAGTAAAGAATAGAAGGTTGTGTTAGTAGTAATCGCTTCTCGTGATACGTACAAGTGCGAGATGCATTGTCGCGGCAACAGAATCCTTTGAATTCGTAAATCAATGCGAAATTAACATAAAGATCGCAGTCAAATTATTAAAATACGGAAAACAAATCGTCAGCCATAAAAAAATCTCCAGATTTTGACAGATATGTTACAAGAAAATTGTCTGTGGTAAAAACAAACACAGATAAAACACATAGAACATGGCAGATATTATTCTGAGATACATACGTTGTTGAGTGATTCGCAGAACCGGTAAGGCGTAAATATATGAAGAATGTCTTTTAAAGATATTCCATTTCTAGATTTTTTGTAAATAAAAAGGATTTAACGAGATATCTGTAAAAATTTCCAATATTTTTCATCATAAAAGCTTGGCAGTATAGGTTCAAATCCTTACGCACGACATTATTGGTCTGCGTTTAAAAAAATAGTTTTCTTACAAAAATATGCGGAAAATGAGTGCTGTGTAAATTTTTGTGTTTTGATTTTTTATCAGAATGTTTTGTGTGCTATCTTGTTATTAATAAACTAAAACATAGCCATATAATTAATAATTGAAGTCATGAGCACCTAAAGCGTCAAAATGGAAGAGGAGCTCAGATGTTTTGTGTGCAAAGAATTTTACAGGGAACCCGTTCTATTACCTTGCGGGCATGCATTATGTAGGGCTTGTGCCGTTAGCCTGCAGAGCCCCGTGCCCGAGGGGGACGGAGGCGCCGTGCCGGTGGACTACCAGGAAGCGGACAAGGCGTCCGTGTCAAGCGAGACAGACAGCGGTGTCGTATGTGGATCAAGGCCTAACAGTTACGCGGGAACGCCAGCTGCCTCTGTGTACTTGAGTGTGGCGTTCAGTTTAGTGTGTCCAGTGTGTAGTAAGCAGTTGTTCCTCGACGACAATGGGGCGGAAGGTTTGCCGCCGTTCCGTGTCATGCGGACGATCGTGGAGCGGTTCGGGGCGTCGTCGACGGCACCTCCGGCCGAGGAAGCGTGTCAGATGTGCGAGGGCGAGCGGCGCGCGGCCGTGGTGCGCTGCGAGCAGTGCTCCGTGCGCTACTGCGCGGGCTGCCGCGACGCCTGGCACCCCGTGCGCGGCCCGCTGGCGCAGCACGAGCTCCGGGCGCTCGGCACCACCTGTGGTGAGCATGGCTCGCCTCCCACACTCTACTGCAACACTTGTCAACTCCCCATATGCCAGCGCTGCATTGCGGAGCGGCATGCCATACATGACACACAGCCCCTGCCTAGTGCAGCCAGAGCTCAAAAGGTATTGTACTTTATTCCTTTGTTTGTTAGTGTTTTATAAAAACCTATTTAAACTGACTTTAATCTTTGTTTCAGACTGAACTTTCCCAGTCATTGCAACAGCTATCAGAAAAGGCAAAAGCTATGACAGAATACATCCAGGCAATAACAAGTTCTGGAGATAGAATAAATGTAAGTACTTACCAAATTACTCATCAAATCAAGCACCACATCTTGATATTTTATGTTTTTAACATTATCTAAGAAATTTCCGTCGTAATAAGTCTTATATTCATCCAATTGGAATTTTCAGGAATCAAATGAGGAATTAGAGAAACAAATAGATCAAGCTTGTGCAGAGATCATCCATGCTGTGGAGAGGCGAAGAGAAGACTTGTTAAGGTCCGCTCGGGGCACAAAGAGCCAAGCTGTATCAAATATGCGATCCCTCAAGTCCCAGGCTGGTCAGAGGCTAAGGGAAGCTACGGCTCTGCTACATTTCTCCATTGAAGCTCTCAAAGAATCTGATGCAGCAGCATTTTTACAAGTTAGTAATTTACCACCAAATTATTATGCTGGTTGCATAAACAAACATAGTAGATAGTTTTGACTGGGTGGTATTGCAGTAATTCCAATATTGATAACAACATCTGGTGTCATCATAACACCTAATAAAATGTGTAGTAAATAATTATGAGTCAGATATCATGTGCTGCATTGAATAATGCAACTTGATAAGTCTGACGACCTTCTACCAAATTAGGGCTTGGAGTTTATTGTTGATTGCCAGTAGTGTTCTGGAAGATTTCTGAATTAAACTCCATTTATAATTAAAAAATAAAATATCACAACAAATATTATAAAGGCAATTATTTGTGAGTGTGTGTATTACCATTTTACTCAAAAATTACTGAATAAATTTAAACATGAAACTTTCCATGGTAGGTAATTTGACCAGATCCAGATGGATATGATCACTGGCCACAACATCTTGTATGTAGTATAGCCACTTTTTGATCAGGTGCTAGAAATCAGAGACCAGAGACGCAACAGAGGCTACCAAGCCTTTTCAAATATCAATAAAACTATGACTCAATGTGGCAGGTTGATAACTGATTATGACCTAATTTAATAGATAACTCATGTTGGTGATGTAAACATTATTTTAGATTATATTACACTAACACAAGTCTGATAAGCATGATAAACATGTCATTGTTATGTTCACACAATAGTCAGCCCATTTGTTTCATGGAACAATAGATAGTTTTAAGAACATCCTGTGCAAACCACTCTATAGAATAGATGCTACAATATGTAATAAGTAACCATTTTGGACATTATCATCAGGATATTCTAATACTAATGTTGGTCTAATAACTAATCACATGCAGCTATGTCAATATTTAATGGTTATATTGTTATTATACCTAGTATTTTATAAAGGTAAAGTAACAATAGACTATAATTGTGTATTCACATTTTAGAAACAAGCTAACAAGGTTTTAACACGCAAGTACTTACTATTTTTATTTATGATTCCGAAAGCATTGTCTGAAGGCCTTTTATCGTATCAGATCCATGGTGGATCTGATACAATTGCTGGCCAATTAGTTAGTTGGATAGATGTAATTAAGTTACTGCTGATTGCTGTACATGGCTCTTTGGAGCTCTTAGTAAACAATATGAAAACTAACTTCTCATGCCCACATCTTGCAGGTAGGCAACATGCTGTCCTCCCGAGCGCTTGAAGCCGCCTCAGCGCTGTGCGACTCGCTGGAGGCGCCGGCGGACCCGCCCGTGCTCACGCTCGACATCGAGCCCGTGCTGCGGACGGTCAAGAATATCAACTTTGTCGAGTGCATACGTGAGTTGTGGATATTTTGTTAGCATTAGAAGCTTGGCAATGTTTCTTAGTTCAAAGTAAAGAAATGTTTTGATGACTAAAATCTTTATTTAAATATATTTTTCATAATTATAAAACTGTTTATGTTCATGCAGCCGAGGAAAAGGAAATGATGCAAGCAGGTATAAATTAGTTTTATTAATAAAGGAATGTATTAGTACTGTGACTTCCATATAAGTTAGAAAACATTGTTAATTACATAGTCATTTACAAAGTATACTGGATTTCCTTGGGAAAGAACTAGTCTGTTAGACGTATCTAACAGTGGACGGTTGTTGGCAGGTGAGAGTGATTTACAATGTAAAGGTATGTAGTAGTAATTAAAAAGTAAACTTATTGAAAACACTGAGTTGTTTATTAATAAAGTTTGCCCTTTCTGATGTCCTAAACTAAAGAGCTCAATCACCAACTGTCGCTAATCTGACTGGGCATTCATTCACCACCTAGCTCTAATGTGCCACCGACACGCCAACAAAACCATAGTAGCCCACGCCTTTTCTCACCTACCCATCATTCCAGCGCCGGGAGCGCCCAGCATGGCGGTAGAAGCGTGCCTCGCCCGCGGCTGCAGCGCCACGCTGGCCTGGCGCCCCCCGCCCGCGCCCTGCGCCGTGCGCGGCTACGTGCTCGAGCTGGACGACGGGCTGGCCGGGCCCTTCCGCGTGAGTGACCCCCCCCCACCCCCCCCCTAGTGTGCACCACACACGCTGGCCTGGCGCCCCCCGCCCGCGCCCTTCGCCGTGCGCGGCTACGTGCTCGAGCTGGACGACGGGCTGGCCGGGCCCTTCCGCGTGAGTGACCCCCCCCCCCACCCCCCCCTAGTGTGCACCACACACGCTGGCCTGGCGCCCCCCGCCCGCGCCCTGCGCCGTGCGCGGCTACGTGCTCGAGCTGGACGACGGGCTGGCCGGGCCCTTCCGCGTGAGTGACCCCCCCCCCCCCCCCCCCCCTGTGCACCACACACGCTGGCCTGGCGCCCCCCGCCCGCGCCCTGCGCCGTGCGCGGCTACGTGCTCGAGCTGGACGACGGGCTGGCCGGGCCCTTCCGCGTGAGTGCCCCACTCTGTACCACATCCAAGATAAAGAAGAAAGAAAGAAACATTTATTTGACATATTGAAACAGAACAATAAATACAGACGGCCGAAGTGGTTATGGTGGTGACCCTGACTGTCCTTCCGGGTGAGTGCACCACTCTAACTCACCTTGTACCATGGCATGGTTAACTCATGTAGTAGTAATATAGATCGTGTAAAAGGAGATTATGTATCATTCGATCATTTACAATGTGCAGTACATAAAGCATATTTCCTACCTATAATACATACCTACATCCCACCCATTTTCTTTACTGGTGCACCGAGTTCAGTCAATAAACAAGGCTAATTAACCTCTGACTATGTTATTAACCCCATCCACCCTACCCCAGGAGGTGTACTGCGGCCGAGAGACAGTGTGCACGGTGGACGGGCTGCACTACGCGTCGCTCTACAGCGCGCGGGTGAAGGCCTTCAACGGAGCCGGCGAGGGCGCCTACAGCGAGCTCATCGGACTGCAGACGTCACCGGGTATGTGTCCTATGAAATTATAATTAACTATGTCGTTGACTAGGCGGGGCAAAGGCCGGCGAGGGAAACTACAGCGAGATCATCGGACTGCAGACGTCACCCGGTATCTATCTATCTATCTTGATAGGCTGAGCGAGCTGATTTTCTGCCAAAAACTACCCTTATTCGAATGTAATAAGGGTTCTGTCAGTCGTCTTTCCCCGTGGAATGGGATATAGGGATAAAGAGACCGTCTGCACGGTGGACGGGCTGCACTACGCGTCGCTCTACAGCGCGCGGGTGAAGGCCTTCAACGGAGCCGGCGAGGGCGCCTACAGCGAGCTCATCGGACTGCAGACTTCACCGGGTATGTGGTTGTTATTAGAGGGTGGACTATAGGGATAAAGAGACCAGTGTGCGAGATCATCGGAATGCAGACGTCACCGGGTATCTATCTATCTATCATAGCGAGCTGATTTTCCGCATGTGTGACTAGCTTAGCTACTAAGCCACCCAAGCAATTCGGGATTACTGGTGAGTTGTGGGGCTGGTTTAAATCATACCTATCAGATCGCAGTCAACGTGTAGCCAAAGATGGTTTTAACTCAGAGTCATATTTTTCGACATCGGGTGGACCATTATTGTTTAATATGTTTATTAACGACATAGTTTCAGTTATTAAGAATAGCAAATGCCTTTTATTTGCTGATGACTTGAAACTATATAAGCAAATTAATTCGGATTCTGATTCTCTACTACTTCAGTTTGACTTAAACAATATAAAAAAATGGTGTACTATTAATCGCATGACATTGAATGCTAGCAAATGCTTTCATATTAAATTTACGCGGAAAAAACGTCCCGTTTGCTCTAACTATACTTTAGATGGTACAAACTTGGAAGAAGTTCGAACAATAAGAGACCTGGGTGTAATTTTTGACTCCAACTTGAACTTCATAAGTCATATTGAGCACGTTGCTAATACAAGTAACAAAATGTTGGGATTTATAAAGCGCATGGCTAAGAGTTTTAAAAAAATTGAAAGTTTTAAGTTACTTTATAATGCTCTCGTTTTGTCTCGACTCGAATACTGTAGCCAGGTTTGGAACCCTACATACCAGGTGCACATAGATCGGTTAGAGAGGGTGCAGAGATCCTTTACCAGGTTTCTAGCGTTCAAAACCAACAGCTCCGATATTAATAGTCGCGTTCCCTACGAGGATAGATTGAAGTATTTTAAAATGTGTTCCCTTGAACAACGAAGACAGTACCAAGATCTCAACTTTCTACACAAACTGCTCAGAGGTGAATTGACGGAACCAGATTTATTAACTCGACTCAACTTTAAAGTTCCGAAGTTGAATCACCGTAAATGTCAGGTTATTAAAACATTTGCTCCACTTTTTTCCCGTACCCAACTAGGTAAATTTTCGCCACTCAATCGTTTTCAGATGTGCTACAACGATCTCGAGTCGACATTGAGCTTGGACATTTATAATGACTCCCCACTTTCTTGGAAACGTAAACTGCTGCAACCTAAATAGAACTAATTAATCATTAATCAATTATATACACATAATACCTACTATTTCTAAATTCAAATTATAATTTCTGACATAATACCTATAATATACTTATATAATTTCTGTCAATTATTGTATTGGTGATATTAATTTGTAATGAATTTTTGTATTATTTTGTAATTATTGTCTGTAAGTAATCAAATCAATATAAATTTCATTGTACAATATTATACCTAATTTAGTTTAGATTTAAGCATTGTATGCATGATTGCATGTTAGTATTTAAATTAATGTATTTTATAAGATAACATTTTGAATGCTGTTGCACACCTATAATTGGTGCATGGATAGGATAGGCAACATATACTGTGTCTGAACAACCTTTTATCCAATGTGCTGTTGGTGTGTCTATTTCTGTAAATAAATAAATAAATAAGCACACACCAGAAAGCCAGTACCGAGTATGTGCTTGTTATTAGAGAGTGGACTCTATATCCCATTCCACGGAGAAAAACGTCTTATACAAACAAAAAATACCCTTATTCGAATGTAATAAGGGTTCTGTCAGGTGTCTTTCCCCGTGGAATGGGATATAGGGATAAAGATACAGTGTGCACGGTGGACGGGCTGCACCACGCGTCGCTCTACAGCGCGCGGGTGAAGGCCTTCAACGGAGCCGGAGAGGGCGCCTACAGCGAGCTCATCGGGCTGCAGACGTCACCCGGTATGTGGTTGTTGGTAGAAGGTGGACGGATAAAATTCATTAAAGAAGTAGCGGGGTCAAATTATATAGGTATACGTGGCGAAATAGAGATATAGCGAGATCATCGGACTGCAGACGTCACCAGGTATCTATCTATCTATCATGGCGAGCTGATTTTCCGCATTTAGCCTCTCTCATATTTATATATATTCCAAATCCCATACATATTTGATGACTGCCAAGGAAAACCAACTTTACTTACCTACCAGACATAAGGAAACGTCAAAATACAATAATATAGTGGAAGCTCTATAGCCTCTAAAGTGGGCCATTATGCGTGAAATACCTATGGGGTGACTAGCTACTAAGCCACCCAAGCTCACACCAGAAAGGCAGTACCAGGTATATGTGTTTGTTGGTAGAGGATGGACTTTTTTTTAAATAAAATTAAATAAACAAGTAGCAGTAAAATTATATACGTGATCAAATAGTAGCACTTGATCATTGTGTACGTTATTGGCCTGAAATTATTAGTAAGCAACGTATTTAACTGAGCACTTACCTATTCCTAAATTGGTGACCCCAACGTGATATAAACAGGATACCTTATTTTTTTCTGATGTACTCATGTCAGCTTCTCCGTAACTGCCTTGTTTAAACCTTAAATACCTACTTATTCTTTACTTTGTTTACAATTCTGTTTCTTTCTTGTAAACCTGTGATAAATTGTGTCAATAAATGATTATGAATTAACAATTTAACCATTTATTTAACCTTCCAGTGGCCTGGTTCACGTGGGACGCCCGCTGCGCGGAGCCAGAAAACGGTCTCAAAATCACTGCCGACGGCCTAACCGCCGTCTGCGGGGGCTGGGAGCCCCGCGTCGTGATCGCCGACACGGGTCTCGCTCGGGGGGTGCACTACTGGAGCATCACTATAGATAAATATGACGCGGATGCGGATCCGGCCGTGGGCGTGGCGCGGCGCGGCGTGGCCCGGGATAAGATGCTGGGTACGTGCGTGTGTTTGTGTGTGTAGAGGTCAGACCGCTGTGTAGAGGTCAGACCGCTGTGTGTACGTAGTATAAGGCAGAGAAATCTCTCAGAAGCATTGTTACTGTAAGAAGGGGGTTAGGTTTCTCTGCACCTGACCATACTATAACTGTTTTTTATATTAAAGGTTTGAAGATTTGTCCGCTAGTGGCGCCATGGGAGGCAATGAAGTTTATATATAGTTTTCTAAATTATCTAGCATAGCCTGTATTTTATTCGTTTATTACTTGCTGTTTTAATGTGCTTGCATATTCCTCGAGTTACAATTAATACTTCTATGAACGTGTGCGGGGCAATCCCACGTGCTCATCTAATCCGCATGCTGTTAAAACAGCCTTGTTTTTGCTGATATTAAAAAGGCCAAGATGTACACAGGTAACCATAGATAATGCTAACCATGTACCTATATATACCCATATGTTTATTGCAGGCAGCGACGCTCTCGGCTGGGCCATGTACATCGACAGCTCGCGCTCGTGGTTCCGGCACGGGGGCGCGCACGGGGGCCGCTGCGACGGCGGCATCGCCCCCGGCGCCGTGCTAGGGGTGCTGCTGGACCTGCCCCGCGGCACACTACGGTTCACGAGGGACGGCCGCGCGCAGGTAGCTGTTGTAACTCTGCCCCCGGGTCCCGGCAAGGCGCCTACTCGGTCGAGTTAGCACCCGCATGATAAAATGAGCCTCAACGTTCAAACGTACAGTAGGGATTGCTTCACATCTTCCGATCTCCACATTGATCTAAAATTAAAGAAATTGGTCCGCAAATGGCCCAAGAGCATTACAAATGGAGTAACATGATAACTAACAATTTAATTCTGTCCACAGGGTGACATAGCGTTCACGGGTCTCCGCGGGACATTCTACCCGGCCATCTCTCTCAACCGAGGTGTCACGGTCACCCTACAGTCGGGACTCACGCCGCCGCCCGAGCTTCTGATGCCTCAGCTGTCGTTGGAGTAAACGTGGTATAGTCCGTAGATAAAGAAACCATTTCAAAATGGCGGTTACAGTGGTGCAGCTGTCGTTGGAGTAATGGGGTATAGTACCCGCAGATAAAGAAACAATTTCAAAATGGCGGCTGTAGTGGTGCAGCTATCGTTGGAGTAAATGTGCTATAGTACCCGCAGATAAAGAAACAATTTCAAAATGGCGGCTGTAGTCGTGCAGCCATCGTTGGTGTAAATGTGGTATAGTACCCGCAGATAAAGAAAGAATTTCAAAATGGCGGCTGTAGTGGTGCAGCTATCGTTGGTGTCAATGTGGTATAGTACCCGCAGATAAAGAAACGATGCTAAAATGTCGACCATTATGCAACGAATAGGGATAGCAAGAGTCTGTCTGCCATTTTTTTGTTGTATCTATGTGTGGGTGTTATAGTATACAGTTTATAATGTACTTAAAGTATACGGACATTGGCGAGTGTGCTTTGTGCTTTGATCAGTTAACTACATACATCTTTTTTCAAACCAACAAATGACAGGTAAAATGAATGGATTTGACAGCTGTCAAAGGCCTATATTATAAGTTGACAGTTTCTGCCGGCTGAATCCAAGTTCACATGTAGTCATAGATTTTCATAAAATTTGCATATTATTAAAATGTATGCTTCATGTTCATAACATGACATCGTATTATCAAATCAAATCATACAGCGAAGCGCAAAAAAAATATTAAATAAAAGATATCTAAGATTTGTTTTGCAAATGATTTATTGTTCTACAACGAATACTGTCAATATTCATTATAATGAAGTTAAAATGCGCATATTATGTAGATATTATAATATTTTTTGCACAAGCGCACGACACTTTGGTGCAAGCATTTTTTACAGTTAAATATTATCATTTTTAACTAGATTACCTGAAATTTATACACATTCACTTCGAATTTAAAGTTAAATCTCTAGGAAAATTATATCACCCAAGCGCAATAAAGCGTTTCTTAAGAACAATAATTTTTAATATAATATTATAAGAAACTTATACAGTACTATACATAAATAAAATATCCAATAGAAACCGCCCAGTATATTATATCTACTTTACTTAATTCAAAAGTGATATTTTATGAGCTGCGATCTTCTAGAAAGTACCCTCCGTCAAGTTTGCAAGCAGATATACACTATTGTACATTGTCAAACTAAAATGATAATCAAGTTTGTGAGTTAGACAAAGTACTAAAGTGTATAGGTACTCATGACACCAAACGTGTAACTATTTTTGACCGGTACCTACAGTGTGAAATATCCCTATAGCACGGGGCGCATTTAAGACGTGACAAAAGTTTTTCATCGCGCAGCCTCAAGAGCGAGCGCGACGTAGAACTTTTCTCTCGTCTTAATTGCGCCCCGTACTAGCCTTTCTGGTGGTATTTCATTATTATGTACACAAGAAGCATGTTTAAAAGGTTTCCTTTTTCAAGAGCAAAGTTTATGGCCTCGCAGCTTATGAGAAGCTACATTTAGTCAGTATTTAGACTATGTTACAGGTTCCATTAGATAGCGTTCAACAATCAATGATAATTGATAATTTCTATAAATGATAATTAAGTCTACTGTATTAAGGCACAATATCCAATGTCGGCTTCCCCTTCGTCTTCTGTACCTGTCTGTTGACTAATTTAGGTGCCCTAAGTATAGCTCAAATCTTGAATTTTAAATTATAAATCGTTCTTTGTTTTATTCTTAGAAATATTACGAATAAAACAAAGGCTAAGTGCCAATTTCTCCATAGTCGGTTTTTAGAGCATAAACAGGTATTAGTGGTTGACTTTTGACACATCTGTCAAGAATTTTATATGGAGATAACCAATCCCTGGTCGGTTAGATAACCGACTATGGAGAAATTGGCTCTAAGGCTTTATTTTGGCATCGAATCTGTTTCTTACTGTGAATATATTTATTTAATCATACAGTTCTAGCTAAATATTTTTGTAAGCATTTAATTTTGGTATGTTTTTATACCTTTTATTATTTTTATGTTTCATATCCGCCTCACGAAGCAATATTTAAATTGTACTTACTCTGATCTCGAATTCTGTTCAAAGTAATCTTAAACTTGTACATTTCATTAAGTATTTATATTATTAAAGTTTAACTCCGTCTATAGTTGAAATTGAAGTGGACCACATTATTCCGTTGTTTCGATACATAATATACATACAATGAGTATACATAGAATAGGTTTTGTATAAATTCTGTTAATTCTGTGTAAGGATAAAGAAACCGGAAAGACATAAATGCCTAACTAGTAGTTTTGCAGAAATACGTGGATCTTTACTTCAATTTCATCATAAAAAATTGCCATGTCATAAAAATAATACATTTCTTTTACTTCATTAAGTTTTATTAATTTTATATAAGTATTGTTTGTATGCTTCTAGTTATTTTAGACTTAGTCACTGCCATCATTTAAGTATAATGAACATAATGATATAGTAGGTTAAATAACGTTTTTAAATTTGTTTAATTTACTGGTACTTATACCGTTTTGTATTGATATGTATACATAACCATTTAATTCGAGTAATAAATATCATGAAATATTTCTGTGCCTCAGAGGCAAACAGTAGGTAATAAGTCCACTTTTTAAGAAAAACATTTTTTTTTACTTTATTGATATCGCGTGAATGAGCTCTATTATACATGTATAGATGTATAGGTGTAAAAAAAGAGACTCAAAAAAATTGAATTATTACTGTGCTACCACAAAAAACTTAAACACTGTTTAACTAGTGTTTAAAACGAAATTTGACAGATTTTGTAGGCGTTTGACTGCGCTAAACATCTGTTAAATACTGTCTAATTTTTGTGGTAAGGCCCTTACTGTTTACCTCTCAGGTACAGATTTTGTATGCCATATTTATTTATTTACTATCAATGTGTTCAAGCAACTTATAATTCTAACGAATTCTTAGCTAATGTTACTTTTAACTGTGCCATAAATTAATGACACAATGATTTATTGTAACTTGTAATGGTTTTCTATTTTATGTAATTCACGTGTAAGCGTCTATTTATTTAAGTATACCTAATGTTAGGTATCTTATATTTCATTCAGATAAAACATATTCTTACCAAAGTTTCGTCCACTAACCATGTAATAAAATTTTAATTCAAAATTAAAGTAAGCAAGTTTTAAGTTTTTAAAAATAATGTTTACAATTATTCGAGGCTTTCCTTGTGTTTAGATAGGTACTTATCGTATACTTTGTAATGAAATTACTTAAACGATATCAAATTACTAATGTATGTAGATATAAGTAGGTAAGTTTTTACTATAATTTTGAATTGAAAATAAGACGTGCAAAATTAACGATTTCTTAAAAAACTAATATTTGTGTGTGTAAAATCCGGGTGCAACATTACGTGTGTATTTTATTTATTCAAATTATAAACTAATATATTTTACAATGAATTTGACTGAAATTGTCTCTATTGTTGATCCAATTATGTAAGTAATAAAATTTAAAAAAACGGTAAACCTTTTTTACTCACTATGTCCGCATGCCATACGCAACAGCTGCACTTGGAATTTAAATAAGTTGGTATACTTACATACCATTGATATCAGTATTATGTCACATGGCACATCAGCCAGCACCAATGTTATACAAAAAGTAGCCGTGTTAATAATAAATTTCAAACAGGTACAGGAAATTTATCATTTAAAAAATTACTTAATCCATATTTACGTACCTACCCTTGCGCCTTGGTTGTATTTAGCTTGTCTCTTAGGTTTTAATTCGTAACATTAAATTCGTTTCAGCAATTCGTTTAATCTTTGAGATATCTGTACTTAACTGATGTAATGTGTGACCCAAATTCAACAAAGATCATAGCCATTTAACCTTTGCGGTCTGGATTCACTAGAACGGTTGACATTATTCGTGTAGGTACTGAGTAATGCTATCCCGGAATTACTACGGGAGAAAACGACTATAGGCCTAGCAAAGAACGCAGGTGAAAAAACATCACCTTTTGCATCCCGCAGTCACGATATTAGGCGAAAAACAATAGATTTTTATTGTGTCTGATTACACTGGATTCAACCGGTTAATTATAAAAAAACCTTAAAATGCAACCTAAGCTAAGAAGTGTTGCATAAAAATAATTACACAATAGATCTGCGTTCATAAATTACTCGACCATAAGCAAGTTAAGTGGGTAGTTGGGTAGGCACTACACTACTTTAGTATCGACTGGGCTAAGCTGGCAGTATTACGCGTATATTGAGTGTGACAAATGACAATACTAAAAGTGAAGTTATTTGAGTGGATATTAAAATGATCATTCAATTATAAACTGTATGCGATAGATTTTGTGGTTGATTTCGGTATTGCTTGTTGTAGGCAGTTGTGACGAACGTCAGACAAAGTGAAAGTGTTGTGTTACTCAGCTGATCGGTAAGTTATAATGACTTCCTTTTCCTGTCCGAGTTAATTAAACAATTTTTAGATATTTGGTATTTAGATCATTTTAAAATTAACACAAGTACCTACCTATTAGTTACATCTGGTACATTGTAGGTATCTACCCTCTTTCGTTGGAGGGTAGGCAGTTACGGTTTTTCGATCTCCAAAACATATAGAAAAACTTACAAAAACACATACAAATATATATTTTTTGTACATATTTAACTAGTTGGACTTCGTATTTTATAATATACTCCTAAACTTACTTTTTCAGAGCCAAAAATGGTGAAAACTAACAGGAACTTGTATAAATGGAGCTGTAACAATAAGGCTGCAGTATGCCTGGGAGTACTATGCTTATGTTTCTTTATAACCACGGTAGTGCTCTCGACAAAGCCTTGCGGGGAAGGAAAAATACAATTTAAACCCAATACGTGGAAACATACGGCATTGCGATCAGAACTTGTTAGGGCCAAGGTAAATAAAAATTCTTTATCCTCAATCTCATCCCTATAACATAACAAACACTTAATTGTACCTACCTACCTATTACCTATTAGTAACTTATACATAAGCATTTCATGCGCATCTAAACTACTTAGATAAGTATCATTTATGTTTGCTTTTTCAATAAAAACAGACATATTATGTTAAACAGCGTTATGCATTACCTAAAGAACTGTGTTAAAAACCCGTGACGTTTGAATCAAACCGTTACCCGAAAACTCTGAATAAGTAGTCGGTACCTAGGTAAAGCCTAGTCAGAGGCCTTCGGGCGGCTTGAAAACATCTGACAGTCGGGTTGCCCACTTACCCGACAACTCTCTCAGCACAAGCTTGCTTGTGTTGGGGTCCACCAACCCGCACTTGGCCAGCGTGGTGGACTAGGCCTAAACCCTTCCTTCATTGGAAGGAGACCCGTGCCCCAGCAGTGGGGACGTAATGGGTCGTGATGAAAATGAAATGACCTAGGTACTTAAATGGGAATATCTAATCGTTTTCTTTCCAACAATAATATAAGTAGGTAAGTACTAAGTACTTAGGTATTGTTATTTTCTATTTACAGAAGAAGTTCCGACTGCCGAAAAACGTAGTGCCTGTAAACTACAATTTAACTTTATGGCCTCAGTTAGCCTCAAATAATTTCACAGGCTTAGTTAAGATTCATGTGAAAGTGGTTAAGCCGACGAAAGATATCTACATCCATGCTGCGCCGTCACTAAGAATAAACTCTTTTATTCTTAAAGATGGACTCAAAACCATTGAAAAATCTACAAATATAGCGCCAAATGAAAGTGAAGTGCTATCAATTAATGTTAAACATCAACTTACACAAGGGAAATATACAATAACACTGGACTTTTCTGGGGCACTAAATGGATTAGTTGGATTTTATGCCAGCAAATTAAAGAATGGAAGGTAAGAAAACGCTACAAAAACTAGAAGGTCACTTTTAGGTTTACGAAAAAAGCGCTATATCCACCACTCTTCACGTTGCATTTTAAAAAATATTGTAGGTATACTTAGACAAATATACAGATTTCATGACAGCTCTTAAAAACTTGAAAACATCGTCAATTTAGATCAAGTGGCCCTCACCTCATCTAAACATTCGCTAGTAGGTACTTACATACAGCATTTAGGTAAGTAACTACTAGCTAGGTAGTTCAGACTAGTTGTAAGTATACTAAAGTAGTTCGTGTATTATAAATATTCAACTGTACGAAGTTCGATACCTAGAATCCTACAGTAGTATAGTGTAGGTATAATCAAAGGTACCTACTCTTTACACACCTTACTAGACAATGACACCTTGCAAGGTGGCATTAAGGTTGGGGTGCGATGTTTGGTAAACCACACAGATGTATATTTTATGGTGCATGGGTCGAAGTGAACGGCCACCACGTCCTGAGCTGTGGCAGGTTCCCCCGACATCACGCTCAGACCGTGGACCGCTAAGTTCTTGGGCGCTGTGATTGGTGATTGCGGAATGTTGCGATCGATTCCTACAATATTGGAAGAATGATTTTCACTCAGATGTTATTCTGAGGATCTTTCGTAATGGTTATCTGTGGTCAGCTGTCAACTGTCAGTGTATGACAGAATTGACAGATGAGAGAGAATGAGTTTGTTGATTTTGGTTATAAGTTTGGTTTGTTTGTTACGGATTCATGATTGCAAAACAAATTTATCATTTGATTTAGTTAAATTCTCTAAATTTACTCTTCAATCAGTCACGAAGAGATATCGCGTTTCTACAGTAAAACCCATTAAAAGGATGGAGTCGCTGAAGATGAAACTATCAGATAGGTTATCCGGGCTAGTTTTGCCGGTTAACTACAACCTGAAACTACATCCCAATATGGAAAAGGGCACTTTTGAGGGTCACGTGAATATACACGTTAACGTAAAGGAAGAGCGCAAGCATATTTATCTGCATACAAAGTTTCTGGACATCAAAAATGTTAAGGTTCTCAAAGATAACAAAGACATTCCGGTAGCCAAGTTCTTTGAAGTGGCTCAACTCGAGCAGCTGATGATCCACTTCGAGCAGGCGCTGCCGGCCGGGCACTACCACATCGACATTGACTTCAGTGGCAGTTTGACTAAAAGTATTGTGGGTTTTTATGCATCCCGTTATAAGGACAGGTACTAAGTTGTATTCATTTTAGCTTAATCAAAGTAAGAAGCCAGTTGGTGGGTTTGTATACTCCTTAGTTGTAGCATTTAAGACAACTTAACATAATAATGTGAGTAAATAAATATAGGTATATCACAGTGTGAATTATTTTCAGGACCATGGTTGCCAGTAAGTTTGAGCCTACATATGCCCGGCAAGCATTCCCATGCTTTGATGAGCCGGAGTTCAAGGCAACCTTTGATATTGCACTGGTAAAACCAAAAGGATACACTGCCCTGTCTAATATGAATGTAAGTTTAAGAGAATATAAAAGTTATTTTTACGAATTGTAAAATTTGGGAATACTAGTTAAGTTTTTAAGGTAGTATTTTAAATATTTGAATTTATATCTATTCATATAAGATATTCATAATCATCTATTATTTTGGCAACTTTACAGTGAGTAATGTTTTTTTTAGGAAATTTCATCAGTACATGACAGCAAAACTAATACAGATGTGGTATCCTTTGCTAGAAGTGTACCAATGTCTACATACTTGGCATGTTTCGTTCTTTGCGAATTTGATTTTAAAGAAACAGAAATAAACACAAATGGCATTGGAGATCCGTTTACTCTAAGATCTTATGCTCGTAAAGGGGAAACTCAGAAGATTGACTTTGCCCAAAGCATTGGCCAGAGAGCAACAGAGTTCTACATAAAGTATTATGAAGTTCCTTTCCCATTACCTAAACTTGGTAAGTTGTACTTCTGCTTTCTGTTTCTCTTCAAAAGAACTATGTAGTCAAATAATTAATTATTATATTCTCTGTGGGAATAGTTAAAAATAACTTCACCAGGCTCTCTCAAATTGAATCTTTCTAAACTAACCCATTCATTATTTCTTGTAGACATGATCGCGATTCCCGAGTACCAATCCGGCGCCACCGAGCACTGGGGCCTGATCACCTACAGAGAGACCTCGTTCCTCATCGATGACGCCACTGCGTCCACACAGAACAGGATCAGTGTTGCCAACACTATCGTTCATGAACTTGCTCACATGTGGTTTGGGAATCTGGGTAAGATTTAGTGGACTGTAGTCCTAGTACCTGATATTCCTGTATATTTATTATTACCAATAAGCGCTGCTGAGATATCATATAATTATATTTGAATTCTCAATACACAAGTCTCTAATATTTTAAATGAAATAGTTATGTAGGTATGTTGTGCATTGAGTGATGTCAAGTGAGTAAAAATATCCCCCAAAGCATTCGTAAAGGTACTTATGTATTATCTTTTGAATAGCATAGCATACAAAACCGATTTATCAATTTACGAGTGGCAATGACAATTCCCCAGATAAATTGATAATAGTGTTATATACCTTATAACTCCCCTCTTGAGGTACATGACGACGTAGAAGTATACCAGGACAACATAGCCATACGCTATTTAACTTGTAGTTATCTTCCAGTGACAATGAAATGGTGGGATGACCTGTGGCTGAACGAAGGTTTCGCCACCTACATGCAAGTGAAGGCATTAGACGCTATTGAGCCATCCTGGACCATGGTATGTTACATTTATTGCGTAAGCGTAAACAATATAAAACGTGGACCACCTAATGTACAGCCAGCAAAAGAGATAAGCGTAAAACAGCACAAAAACCTTTCGGCTATACTTTTTCGTAACATCCTGCATAAGTACTTTTATTTTTAGCCAGTTTTTATTCAATTTCTGTTTGAAACGCCCTCTGTATCCATGTATTCCTAAACTTGCCGTTTCTTATCATAGTGGGTACCTAGTTATAAATAGTTGTTAGTGACAAAATGGGTCCGGTACAAGCTTAAAAATATATACTTGTTCATCTCAACACAGGCTAGACTAGTTCAACTCAACACACCTATTCTTTCGACTAAAAATTTACAATGTATCCTTTCCTTACATTTTAAGTTTTTCTTTACAAATATTGATGATCCTCCTTTGTCTTATAACTCACAGCTGGACCAGTTCCTCACGAAGACGATGCACTCCGTGCTGGTGTCGGACGCGAAGCTGGCGAGCCACGCCATCGTGCAGACCGTGGAGACGCCCGACGAGATCACCGCCATCTTCGACGCCATCTCTTATAACAAGGTACCTAATGAGGCTAAATGAAAACAGAATGTCAAAATTGGAGAAAAAAAAATTCTCCATAATAAATTTAAATTCTAATTTTAGTTTCAGGCTATATAGATACAGATATACCATGCATGAATGCATGTCCTTTTTGCAACACCCTGTATACAGTGTATAGCAAAGGATACATTATAGTTTTCGCTAATTTTGACATTCTGATTACATTTCCGGCCTTAAATATCACATCCTGCACACGTAGGTTTCGGCTTAGTACGGGTCTTTTTGAAACATCTATAACTTAATAATTTTCCAGGGTTCATCCGTGCTACGTATGCTGGAAGGCTTCGTAGGAGAGGAGAACTTCCGTCGTGGAGTGTCCGACTACCTGAAGCGATACAAATACGGCAACACCGTGACGCAAGACTTGCTCGCCTCACTCGAGCCTTACTTCAAGAAGGACCACCCGGATTTGAATCTTACGTGAGTGAATATTTGTTGTAATTTAATAGCGAAAGAGTAGCCGCACGTATTAGTTGGTCGGTAAATAAATTGTTAAACTCCAAATTGTGTTGTAAAGTTTTCCTAAAAGATAAATAAATAAATCAAACAGGAGCCGTGCCAGGGACGCAAAGCCACTTAAGTTTAGTCAATGAAACAATGTTTACTTTGCAAAATAGGTGCACATGCAAAAAATATCGATTTTACAAAGACTTAAAAGGTTAAAAAGCTATATTCCCCAAGTGATAAACAATCGAAACCTGTTTGAACACCTGATACAAAGCTAAGATAGGTAATATACACATTTGATCCTAACCACAGGCTGATAATGGACACATGGACGCGCCAGACGGGCTACCCGGTGTTGACGGTGAGGCCGGGGGACAAACACACGCTGGTGGTGAGCCAGGCACGGTTCCTGCTCGACCGCAGCGCCACCTACAACACACGAGACAACCAGTTTCAGTGAGTATCGTCATCATCAGCCGATAATCATCCACTGCTGGACATAGGCCTCTCCCAAGGAGCACTCGGTCCTCGGCCGTCCTCATCCAGCCACTACCTATGGCTATCCGCCTAAGGTCATTGGTCCAGCGGGCAGGAGGGCGTCCCGCGATGCGTTTGCCGGTTGGTTCAGTAAGTATACTATTATACCACTATACAGCTAGGAAGATTAACAGCTTGCTTGGATAGCATTCGTTATGTTCCTATCGTCTCCTGCACCATCCTTCTGCGCGGATACGCGTTATGAAAATGGAAAAAAATACTGAATTAGACGTGGTTGTGTAATTCAGTATTTTTTTTCCATTTTCATAGCGAAAGATGGCATTGGATGAGGTTCAAAGGTGAATGTTATAGGTGAATGAATGAATATGAGTAATTCAGTAAGTTAGGTCCATCGCCAATCACAGCGCTAGTTAAAAAATAAAAGTTCTTTTTTTTCGTTACTGTATTGTAATTATAAGTACGCTAATGTTTCCAGATACCGATGGTTCGTGCCTATTACGTACAAGACGAACCAGGGTACAAGCAAACGCATAGTGTGGTTCCCGAATGAAGAGAGCGAGGGTAAGAGTAATCCTCAATTCTAATAAAACCTTGCTTAATCTTCCCTATGCAAGCTGTCAAATTTCAAGGAAATCCCGACTTATTTACCAGACATTAGGATCTGTGAATCAAACGTCATAAAACTAATTATATATTTTTCAAGAGATTCTGAATCAAAAGAGGGCGACTAATTTTATTTCAGAAACGTTCTCAATAAGGCCCCAATATTTAAACCACAAGCCATCATAATATCTTCCTCTCTACATAATTCAATTCACGTCACAACCCATCACGTCCGCACTGCTGGGGCACAGGAATGAAGGAAGGGTTTAGGGCCTAAAGGCCTAGTCCACCACGCTGCCCTAGTGCGGGTTGGTCCCAGTGACAATAAAAAAACATAACTCAATTAACTCATTAAATCATAATTTCACAGTGACAATAACCCTGAGCCCCGGCGACTCGTGGTGCAAGTTGAACAACAACCAGGTGGGCTACTACCGCGTCAGCTACACGGAGGAGATGTGGGGACAACTCATCCAGCAACTGAAGGACAAGTCTGAACAGGTTGGTGTTTAGTTTTGTTATGCTATGACTAAAGTCTGTTTTTTAATCTCAGATATTATATGTACTTATACACCTACCTAGCTTACTCAAATATACACACATTCCACACATACACACATACACACATACACACAACACAACACAACCCATCCTAATTAATATACCTCGCGTTCGTGACTGAGGTCACAACAGTAAGGGCCAGCTGAAAACCAGCGCTGTGGCCTCTCTGGCCATAGCACACGCTGAGCTGGTGCCTTTTTGACGCTCTGGACAGCAACCTTGTTTGTTTATATTGTATTATTTTCTGTTTTTTCATATACAGGGTGTTAACTTAATTGCGTTGGAGCGGGAAATGGTAGATACAGCTGATGATACTGGACACGATAAGACATTAAAAAACGTATATTATTTGCTTTAAGCTGACCAACATAAAACAGTTTTATTTAGTACATTTTAAAATTTCATAGTCACCCTATTCATGTTTAGGTACGTTTGACAGAATGACCATGAACTTGAAAGCCAAGGTCAAGGCCAAACAATTCAAAGCCAAGGGCAATAAAATGTATGCGTGCATCAGCACCACACTCGTGGAGCCACATCGTCAAGGTACCTACCGAGATTTTGGCTACTCAAAGTACCCAATCCATTGTAAACATTTCATTTTACTCCATAAGTATCACTTTATTGATACACAATTCTTCAATCTTTTATGAATACAGAACATTTTCATTTTATTTATGCTTCATAACATAGGTCACACGTATTCACAGCACAGCACAACATAAAACGAGATGAGGAACAAGGCTTGGTAATCAAAAGATAGAATGGACAACATTTCATTTTCTTTACCCTATATTTTTATTAGCTATTCGGAAAGGTTATAAAAAATTAGAGGACCCGTATTTTTTTATTTTGTATATACATTAATTTTTGCATGTTATTTTTAACTTTAAAGTTAATTATTTTAAAACCGGAAGTGACATCACATATTAGGCTCAATTTTTATTTTTGTCTAATGCCTTAGTCTCGAAAAAAAACATAATTGACACTGACAAGTGACATTTAAACTTTGTTTACATGCCAACCATATGCCAACCAACAAATGGGTCATTTTCAAATGACATTGATATTTCTGATGATACAAAGTAGGTACTTATCATGTAAAAAAATAAGCAGAAGCATTTTTTCAGCTCTGGGACATATTAAATAGAGGTCATCTCTTAATAAGTACTAACCATTTTATATGATAAATTAAAAAAATAGTCAGAAAGTGTCAGAACAGAATTTATGAAAATGACCCAAATAAACAACAACGACTCGATAAAACGTCAACGTCAATCAAAAATGAAAGTGACAGTTACTTTGTTTTTAAATCTATAGGCTTTGATCATCAAAATGCATCGCACCTGATGCATGACGTCATCAGCACTTTTTTACTATTTTATGATTTTCTCGAAAATTATACATCCAAAAAATACAAAAATATTTTTTTTGAGGCCTTGAGAGCTAAATCTCGAAATGGTTTTCGATTTATAGCAGCTTTAGTTTTTTGAAATGTTGTCCATTGTAGGTACCTTTTCCCTTTTGGGTAATAATTATTGTAAAAAATGATTGTAAACAAGTAAACAACAATGACTGACTGACAGACTAGATCCACAGAGAAGGTAATGACTATCATAAATACTCAATGGTTAAGATACGCGAGATTGTTATTATTCTACTGGTATTAAAAGTGAGGCCATACTTATTATGAGGATTTCCGTACTATTCGTCATCAAAGACGTCTCAATCGCAAGTACACAACACAAATCGAGATGAGCGAGTGTAAGTAAAACAATTCTTCATTGAAGTAGACCCTGTTATCATCCTGTTAGTCATTGTGGTCTTTTATCTTTAGCTGCGTATAGACCGGCCAAACGAACGCCAACGAACGGGTTTTGTTGACCTTCGTTGCTCAATCTGCCCCTGTATTATGTGATAAATGTCTATCGGTGGGCGTTCGTTGGGCGTTCGTTGGGCCGGTCTGTACGCATCTTTAGGTAATAAAATAAAAATAAAACGTTATTCTGAGAAAAAGGTTTAATTATTGTTCTGAGCTCCTAGAAAGTCATAAATATAATATATGCACATCAGCTGTTTATAGTGCCACAAATTTATCTGTTCCGGTGAGAGCGAACTAAATTGGTCCATATAATCTATGTCAATATGAAATTCATTAGTACAGTAAGTAATGAGGTATGGATAAGGTGACCATACGTCCCGCTTTGGGCGGGACAGTCCCGCTTTCAAGCTATCCGTCCCGCTGTCCCCCGCGAGGGCAAAAATGTCCCGCTTTCATAAACAGACCAAACGATAATTTAAATTACCTACATTTTGCATTAATCACTTGAGACAGCAGCTATATAATAATATCTTCTTACCTCTCACATAGACTTAAGGAATGCAATCTCGTCCCGCCGAGATCCCGAACTCGCGAGATCCCGGCCATATTTAACAAGATTGAAACTCGTTAAATTTCGTACGAGATCTCGCGACATAACGAGATCGACAAATGCAGCGTGAGTCGTGACGACGTGTATTTCATGCAAAATCAGAAGTCGTCTATCAGATGATTCTCTCGATTTTTTTGAGAAGCCAAATGAAAATTCGAAAGGCAGAAATTTTAATTTTAGAGCTGTCAAACTATAAATTTTGCTAAAAAGTAGAAAAAAATTACAATTACGGAAACACGAGACGAATTTTAAACAAATACAATAAGGTTTTGACAGCTTTAAAATTAGAATTTAGTTATGTCTTCAGAATCAAAATAATTTTCACAAAAATTAACTTGCCTTTCCGTACCTTGATAACTTGATCTGACTTCTCTTTTGAACTTCTTTTATTTGATTAATACGATCTCACAACTCACTCATTTATTTAAGAACTTGTGAAGTTAAGTTTTTGTTTTTATTTACAATAACTAATGTTCCTATTACTCCTAATTGTTGAAAGTAAAGTACTTACTTAATAAATTTACAAAATACTAAATAGGTATAGATTTGATAATGGTTTTTTTTTACCAATATTGCATAAATTTTAACTGATTAGCCGTAATAGGTGTAAACATTTTATTTATTGGAGTTAGAGACAAAATAATATTTTCATTCTTTTTTTTAAATAAAAGACACTTTATTTTTATAACTAAGCAACATTATGTTACTAGTACCTACTAAAAATAAGCATTTGCATTTATGTTTTACTTAATAGCGATTCTTTAAATCTGGCGAGATCCCGTAATTTGCCAGGTCTCGCGAGATCTCGCTAGGTGGAAATCTCGTACGAGATTGCATTCCCTACATAGACTACATAAAATTGTAATGAATAGGTACCAATAAGTTTTTTTGCAACATAAATCCGCAGGTGTCCCGCTCTGACAAAAAAAAAATGGTCACGTTAGGTATGGACCAATTTAGTTCGCTCTCACCGGAACAGATAAGTTTGTGGCACTATAATTGTTGATAAAAATGTCATTAATCACCATGAATAATTTCAATTTTATTTAATAATTGTTATTACCTACTGTGTAATTAATTACAATCATAGTTACATAAAATAAATTATGAAAAGTGAAGTTGATAACTAATTTACAGTGTGTGTTCTTTTGCAATCGAATGTCTCATTGGTTATGTGTTTGTGTAGGGTGACCATGTTTTTGATTAAGGTAAAACATTCCACTTTACTTTAGACTTTAAACATAAATATTCGAGATTCTGATGCTTTTTTTCTTAGAAACGTGCTTGGTTAGACTAGTACTAACCCCCATTTCCCGCTCAAACGCATTCTACTTAACACCCTGTATATTTTTTGTAGTATTCTTTATTCTTTTTGTTTCTATTTTTTATTGTTCAGTGCGTCAAATAAATGTTTCTTTCTTTCTTTCTTTCTTTCGTTTCTTTCAGATACTAAATTGACACATTCCGAACAGTTCATCAATAGACGATAGAACGATACGTCACTTAGGGCCAAATTCACCGAAGTAATTAAACGTCGTTAGAAGGATCGAAAACGCAGTTTATGCTCTAAACGAGCTTATACGCTCATTTCGATTTTCACCGACCAATATTAACCAAGATTAGAGCAAAACGCAGTTACAGCTGTAACTGCTATAAATTGGCCAGTTAGCGTTGCTAAACGCAGTTATAGAAAGCTGTCATTGTCAAACGTCATAAACGAACCACTGAGCAAATAACAACGCTTTGACAACGACATATATTATTTTTTTGTTTTATAATGTGTCAAAACGTTTTGTTACTCCATTGCTCGAAATCAAAATACGCAAAAAATATGTACGGTGCGACGCAATAACTAAACGCATTTCAGTGTTGCTGGCTCGTCTGTAGCTGAAACACCGGTGACGTAAACGAGATTAAAATATCACCGATGAATTTCAGGTTACTCTAAACGCAGTTAGACGAAATCGGCAATCGTGATTAATGAAATCGTAGTTTAATAAAACTTAGATTTCTATGCAACCCGTGAATTTGGCCCTTAATCGCGGAACAATCGACTGTTGATGAACCGTTCAGAATCTGTCAATTTAATAGTGTCTGAGAATAAAAAACAGACTCGCCACAAAAAATGTTGCCACATTGCATGTTTTCTAAAATATACTTACCGTATAATCAGCATGTTAAAGCCATTATCCCTCTTCCCCAGCTGACGCTATCGGACCGGGCGCATCTCATAAACGACGTGTTCGCGCTCGCCACTGCAGAATACGTGTCGTACGAAGTTGCTATGAACCTCACCACGTATCTTACAGGTAGGTAACAGATTAGAAACAGAAAAAAAAAACAATACAGGGTGTTCTAAGTTAAAGTGCACATCCGAATCATAGTGACACAACTCGTCTTTCTAAACACACACACACACACACTCACGCCTTGTACTAATGTACTCCCTTGCGGGGTAGGCAGAGGTGCATTGCTGCACCCACTCTTCGCCAGAGTGTTATGTTAGTCCCAATGTAATAGGGGGCGGGCCTATTGCCATTTTATTTATTTATTTATTTATTTATATAAGGCACATCAACAGTACATGTTACAATACACTTATAAAAGAAAGGTTAGAGAGGTACTTATCAATAACATGTACCAATTACAGACATGCTCAACACTTGTTAGGCACATAACAAAACATAGAAATAATCATAATTAAAAATACTTTTACGTTTAGTATTACAAAAAGAAAAATAAAACTTTAACTCACATTCTTAAAAAAAAAATTCTGACATGAAAACAGATATATAAACTTATTTAAACTATAAAAACAAAAACAACTTCTTAACACTAATATGTTATACATTATTAGTTAGAGATCGCACTAAGTACCTTATTTCTAAAAACTGCAAGACTATCCGAAAAAATATCCAAATTGTCAAATTTACTATTTATAGTGTTGAATTCATTGCACATTCTATTGAGTGGAGCGTGTACACCGAGGTTGGTTCTGGAATGGTTTGAGTGAAATAAATTGGTTATACGTTTACGCGGGTAATTAAATGGGACTGATATTTTGATTTTACTGGAGATATTAGTAGAGTATATTTTATTATTAACAACATTATATAAGAACATGAGATCATGCTGAATCCGTCGATGCCGTAAAGAAATCATATTGAAATATGTCAACCGCTGTTCGTACGGACACCGGTGTGAGATGCCGGGGCTGATGAAGGCGAGGTGGCGGGTGAAGGCGCGCTGGATGCCCTCGAGGCGCTGCGAGTGCACGGCGTAGTGCGGGTTCCACGCCACGCTTGCGAACTCCAATATACTCCTAACCAAAGCGTTATACAAAAGGATTTTCGTTTTATTACTAAATCCCCTTGTATTACGCTTTAGAAAGCCAAGCATCTGAGCCGCTCTTTTAGTGACACTGTCTATGTGACTTTTAAAATTTAGTTGGCTATCAAGTATAACGCCTAAATCTTTTATTTCCAGAACTTGACTAATATTTTGGTTTGCAATTTTATACAATGATACTAAAGGGTTTTTCTTTTTGGTAAATTTTATAAAGTAACATTTATTTGTATTGAGACACATTTTGTTTCTGTCACACCAGATTTGTATCCTATTTATGTCTTGTTGAATTAGATTTATATCGTTTACGGAATTAACTGTTCTATAAATTTTAAGATCATCGGCATAGAGAGAAAATTTACAATGTTGAATGCAGGAAGTAATGTCATTTATGAAGATCAAGAATAAAAGTGGACCAAGATGAGAGCCCTGCGGTACACCCGATACAGCAGGATAAATATTAGAGTCATAACCGTTAACAACAACACTTTGTGGTCTATTGTGTAGGTATGATTTAAACCAAAGCAACAAAGATCCCTTAATTCCTGAATAATTAAGTTTATGCAGCAATAGATTGTGGTCAACTTTGTCGAACGCGCTAGAAAAATCTGTGTAAATAGCATCAACTTCATGTTATTACGTCATATACGTCATATACGTCATTTTACGGGCACATCCAAGACCCGAGAACAAATATCTGTGTTTAAACAAATATCTGCCCCAGCCGGGAATCGAACCCGGGACCTTCGGCTCAGTAGTCAGGTTACTAACCACTACGCCATTCAGTCGTCCACTTCTTTCTAAACAACTTTTGTTATAAGACTTTGAATAGCTACATTCCTTTTTATATGCCATAAATTTTATTATTTCACAGTGGAAGAAGACTACGTGCCTTGGGACACGGCTGACACGGAGTTTGTGAAGCTCGCTTCTAGACTCGAGAACTCTCTGGGTGGTGAGGGATTGCGGGTATGTTTTTGTTTATCATTTCATTGCTAATAAGATTAATTCTTAATACAGCCTCCTTTCTAGGAAAGTGTTTGCTAATTAGTACCTAGAGCATGACGATAGACGATAGGAACCACTTCAAGTGACGCTGAAACTGTACTTTACATACGGCCCTGCTCCCTGGGCAGTCAGCGTTATTAATAATTTGTCTAATAATTTCGCCATTGTTACAAACTCTAGATCTCGTGTCTCGCTCTGTAGTGTCGAGATAAACCATCTATACCCTTTCAAAAAAGCAAGCTGAATGTAATGTTTGGTTGCAGAAATATGTCCAGCATTTGATAACTCCGCTGTACAAGAAGCAATCCTGGGACCAAACTGATATTCCAGTCATTCAAAAGTAAGTAACAACAGTAAGTATAATAATAGTACTTACAGTTTCTGATAGTTCATATTAAAGACGATGCAAGTTGACGTTTCTTATTTTAATTTACATACAAAGTGGCGCCTCTAGTGGACATCTCATAAAACTTTTGACAGATAACCATTTTGAAGTATTTTTTTTTTAAATGTCGACATGTTTTTAATTGCATTATGTATGACCATTATTCACAGGTTGTTGCGAGTGAGAATCCTGAGTCTGGCCGCTCGCTTCGAGTTGCCTCAAGCTCAGAGCAAAGTGAGGGAATTGTTCCTGGCCTGGCTCGACTCTCGCGGGACCGCCGGCGCCAAGGATATAGAGCCTGATCTGAGGTCCATCGTGTACTTCTACGGTAAGATATAGTTAACAAACAAATGAAAAATATCTCTATTAAGAGTATTAAGGTACCTACTCAAGCTATTCGGCAATTTTATCTATTTGAATTATTCCATGTCTATTTATTAGTAATTTCCTAACCCTAGATTACTCGTTAAAAAAAGTTGCCTCGGTCGGTGATTCACGACGCTTTATTCAGATTACGATTGCCTAAAACCTAAACGTTTAAAAATTAGTTGTGTGCGAATTTACATCAAGTTTTGAGTAATAATCGGGTAGTTCTATTGACTAGCTAGCTATTCCCGTGAGCTTCGCTTCGCCTTAAAAAGTGTTTATGTGTTAATCCAGGGTATCGGCTAACTCCATACCAAATTATTCTTCATTAAAATCGGTTTAGTCGTTTTGACGTGAACAAGTAACACCTATACACACATACTGACAAACTTTTGCCTTTATAATATTAGTAGGATGTAATAAACCTATATCAATTATTTTTCCCTCCACAACACACAGGCATGAAGTCAGCCTCCCAGGCGGAATGGGACAAGGTGTGGCAGTTGTTCCTGGAGGAGCGCGACCCGCAGGAGCAGCAGAAGCTGAGACACGCCCTGTCCGCGCCCGCCAACACCAACATACTTAGGAAGTAAGTAAAGTAAATCGCGTTAAGGCGATAAGTCTGCCTTTGTGTACATCGACTGCTGAATCTAATTATCTGTATATGTACCCATTTTGTAAAATACTGTTACCACTTGTAGGCAATGAGGTGTTTAAGTAATAAATAAGCAATGATTTCAAAAGGAAGAATGCGCCTGTCAGAAAGTTTTGCTTAAAGAAAGCGTCACTCGCGAGCTGGCCCTCCGTCATCCATCATCAGACTACAGCAGTCTACTCCTCGACGTAGGCCCAAAGCACGCCGCGCACGCGCTGGCCCTAATTCAAACAAATTATGACAGATATAGGAGATATTGGGGCCAGCGCGAGGGTGCAATTTTCAGCAGCGTCGGGTCCTGTCCTTACGCTAGTAATAAACGAGCAATGAAAAAGTTGTACCTGCCAATTGCCAATAGATTACAGCTCCATTGAGATTGATTCCGTAACTCAGAAACATTCTGGATTCGTAAAATTCGTAGACCGAAACTACTGCCACTATTTTACTTAATTTGCTTTCTGATTAATGTTTTTTTTTTATTCCACAGATACCTAACCCTGGCCTGGGATCAGAATAACGTCCGTACTAGCGACTACCTGATCGTAGTCCAGTACATTGCCAATAACCCCTCTGGAAGGGCCCTGATATGGGACGAGATCCGGGCGAAATGGCCCGAGTATGTGAAACGGTTCTCGCTAAACTCCCGGTATTTGGGCAACCTGATACCCGGTATTAGCTCCACCTTCGATACTGAGGTTAAACTTCAGGAGGTAAGTGATACTAGATTTTATAATGATAAGTCTTGATATATGAAGTTTTATCATAGCTATCACTTTCGAAGAATGGGCCATATCTTAAAGTTAAGAACCGCATTGCATGTTCAATACCAACATACACTCTCGTTTCATTTCTCGTTTTATATTTAAATATGTGTCCGTCTGCCCTGGCCGGGATTCGAACCTTGGAACTTCGGCACTTAGCGTTCTAACCAACTACGCTACCAGGTCGTCATAACAATGTAGCCAACATTGATACTACTACTTTTTACAATACAAAAAAATACACAATAACTCCGCCACCTTTACTCCATAAGTAACCGTTTTTAATCCTTCCTTAACATATAAACCCATCCCCCCAGATGGAGTCATTCTTCAGCCAGTACCCTGAGGCGGGCGCGGGCGAGGCGGCGCGGAGGCGTGCCCTAGAGACGCTCCGAGGCAACATCAGGTGGCGGGAAACACACGAGCCCACCGTCACACAGTGGCTCAACGACTACTTGACTAATCTGTAATTTACGAGAGATTGTGTGTGGCTGAAATGGTTGTGTGTCCAGTCGTTTAGCAGAATAAAAAAAAAATGAATTGTGTGGAATGTGCATGTGTTGTTCTGTGAATGAACGGACAAAATTTAGATTGTTAGCCCTGTGAAATTCTCGAGATTCTGGTAAAAAGCGCGCAGATGAAGAAATCATTGCAAAATGGCGGCCTTTACATTAAGTAAGTAATTTGAAAGACTTATATGAACAGGGCGAGATATCATTGGTCCCTTACCCATTTTTATACAGCAGCGTCTTAATTAATATACTTTTTCTAATAATATTGTTTATAAATACAACACTGTTTTTTATTTATATTAATGAAATAATTTGTACAAAATGTCAATCGGTTTTGTCGGCTAAGTACATAAATTAATTATATCGTTATGTTTGAATTTTAATAAATCCTAATTATGTGAGTACCTAACTAGTTTTTATTATTCCGATGATACCAACCTTCTCTTTTCCGTTTCTTTTAATAATAATAATAAATTCATTTATTTCAAGTAACCACGGACTCATAATATAAAACATTAAAAAAAAAAAAACTTGCTTAATGTACTTTTACTATTTTATTTTTATTTATATGCTTTATACCAAAAATATAAAGAGGAAAATGTAGCTCACGTACCTATTCGTTGCTGTACCTAATCCGTAATCCGTAGATACAATGTGAAATAGTTACTTACTCTGTGTACCTATTTCAACGGGAATGAAATCCGCCGCTATTTTCAGACCCATTCTACACATTGATTAAAATCTATTTAAACAGGAACGGCTAACGCAATTTATGAGAAACTTGTTCATAGACCTGCCAAGAGCAACTCCGTTACTAATTTAACTTGCTAACTTGGCTCCAGTAATAGTGGTCACACTCGCTGTATGGAAATCACTGAAATAGAATAGTTTTCCTGGTATTCAGCTGGTCCGTTGTTTGCGTTTAAACCCTGGTTAGAACCTAATCCGTTCAGCATTCACGACTTCACGAGAGACCGTTAATCTTTCGTAGAACATCCGGGGACCTGTATTGTCATCGGATATCAAAAAAGATTAGTCAAATAAATTGAGTATTACAGAGTAAAATTAAAGGACGGGTAACATATTGTATTTGTTTATTGTCTATGTTAAGGGGGTTGTCATCACCTGAAATGGCTTGGCTCATCAGTGCATAGAGAAAAGAACACTACGTCATCAGTGGATTAACAAAAAATACTTTCATCATTCATTTATTTATTGAATAAGAAATTACACAAAAAAATACAATATGCCTAATACAAGCAGCAGAAATCCATTAAGGGTTTAAGAGCTACTTAATAGTAAAATATTTTTATATCACATGCATTATTTAACAAGTAGGTATATTAGTAATTAGCTAGTAGTTATCACTTATGGTAGGTATTTAGTTATTAAATATTATAAGTTAAGTTAACACAATTCAATGAGATAGTTAAGAATACAGTACAGATTACAATAATTTTTTTATGAAACATCTCTTCAGTTGTTTTTTATAACCACAATTTAAGTATACACTTTGCATATCTAGGGGCAATTCATTAATGGTTTTGGGCAGTAAGTATCTCCAATGTCTCATCCCAAAGCAATAGGGAATATGCGTAATTTTTTTTTATACTTTTATTGGATAGTTTTACATCACTTTATTATAGTAAAAAAAAATTCAACGCCAAAATAAGTAATTTAAGGTATTTTAAAGAAAGTTAAAAAATTACAACCATCACGACCACTTTGAAATTCCCGTCAGGATGGCGGGCTGTCGTGACGTCATAATCGTTTAATTTCACGGCTCAGAATAATGAGTCCCGTCAGTCGGCATAGATTTTTTACCTAATCAAGTAATCACAGAGTACTTTTGTATTTTCAACAAACCAATGTTGTCATGGTAACAAACGAAAAAGGAAGTGTATAAAGTGTGATCAGTGGCTGTTTTGTAATGGTAATAAAGTGTGACCAGTGGCTGTTTTGTAATGGGAGCTCGTAAATAGCTGCTAGTAGCTCTTTTGAAATGGGAGCGCGCAAACCAGAGGACCTTTGTACACAATATTACGCTATTATGGCAATATGAATATAAAGTAATATTTGTATTGTATGTAAGTACTTACTGTAACTTTAGTTCTCAGTAAGAGAGACTAGGGTTAGTGGGTCATTCTATTCTATTATCCACCCCCACAGGGTGTAAGAACCTGCACCTGGCTCTATTGAATGGAACCATTGTGCATATCTCAAAGGTCTAAACCCCCTTATCTAAACTATCGAATAAGAGTATAAAAATATATGCATATTCCCTAATATTTGGGCACACGGCTCTCGACTTTTCAATAGTCTTTGCTCTCCTTTTCCGTAGCTGGCCACAGTTTACTCGTTCATACTGTGTAATAAATTTAATGTGTCCAGTTCTTCTGATTACGAGAATTGACAACATTTCAAATTTTTATACAGTTGAAATTCGAAAACCATTTAGAGATATGGCTCTAATATTCACAAAAAAAAATGATTCAGATTTTTCTATTGATTTCTTTTAGAGATAAACATAAAATTCTAAATTCTTATTCTTGACGTCACGATGTGGCATAATAATTAAGCACGCTTTTACTTCTACAATCATGAACAAAAAAAAAACATATTATGTCACTTTGACAATGACAATGACAAACATCACTCAAATGTCCGTCACTTTTTAACCGACTTCAAAAAAAGGAGGAGGATCTTTTTTTTTTTTTTTTTTTTTATATTTTTTTTTATGTATGTTCACCGATTACTCCGCCGTTTATGAACCGATTTTGAAAATTCTTTTTTTGTTGTATTGGGTTGAGCTCCCAGGTGGTCCCATTTTTTTTCAGAATTTTATCTCACCCCCAAGGGTGGGTAAAGGGGTAAAAACAGGGTATGAATTTCCATTTTGGGCACATATTAACCGATTCTAATGAAATTAAGAACGTAAATATAGTTCTTATAACAAAAAAATATGATGGTGACCTTGAGCTGATCTGATGATGGAAACGGAAGGCAGTCAGGGGAACTCCTCAACGGTATATAGCAACTACTTCGTGTTTAGGCTTGAATGATTCGTATTGATTAGTAGGACTTTTTGGTATCATTTGCACCTTACTTTTGATTGAAAATTATTACAAATAAACTAAAAAATAAAATAATAATTAAAAAAATTAAAAAACCGACTTCAAAAAACCATTAAAATGTAAGAAATAATTTAAGGTTTACACAAATTCTACTCGTATGAGACAGTACAAATATACCTAAGCAGGAACTGTTCTTTTTTGAAGTTGGTGCCATATTTCTTCAGATTACTTTGTCACCGCACCAACATCAAAAAAGAACAGTTCCTGCTTAGGTATATTTGTACTGTCTCATACGAGTAGAATTTGTGTAAACCTTAAATTATTTCTTACATTTTAGTGGTTTTTTGAAGTCGGTTTTTTAATTTTATATTTCCACGTCAATGACGAAAGCTCGTGATTGGTACTTGCACCAAAATGAAGTTGAAGTTGAAGTTGATTGGTCCTTGTTCATATCAAGTTAATGTCATCAAACTTTTTTTTTTAGGTTTGGCAGGCAACGAAATATTTTTATTTAGAGCCTCAACGTGACTTCACTCAGGTTATAAATATTTTGAACTTTGAAATTAAAAAAATATATTAAAACATAGAAATATTAAGAAATAAAAAAATACGGGTCATCTAAATTTGTGATATCTCCTCGAAAATAAAATAAAGCAGTGAGCATTTTATTTGAAATGTTGTCAATTCTTCCATAACTTAATTTAGAAAAAAATAACAACTTTTGAAATATACTAACGACTGCCATTATAACCTAAAAGTAGAAAGAGCAATTTGTGTCATGTTCATGTCATAATACTTACAATACAAATTTAATTTTATTGTGTTGCAATATGGAGCATATTTGAGTGGCTCGTTGACTAGCGAATGGCTGTTTACGCCTCATTACAATAGAACAACTAGTGGCAGCCCATACACTACCAACAAAAAATATAAAAAGTCCTAAACTTTGCAAACAAACAAGCATACCAAACAAGAAGTGGAGAGGTTATAGGAGGCTAGGATCTACTCGTATTGGAAGAATTTTTATGTGATCCATCGTATCTGATCACAACGAGCATCACAAATACTCGGTGACATTAACATTTCTTTGTTTACACTTGACATTTATTTAACTATACGCAAACGCAAAGAAGTTATTATTCTGAGATTGATATATAAAGAATTATGACGTCACATCCGCCCTAAGAAAATGGGTGACGTTTCTCGGAAGTTAGAATTTACCGAAGTTTTTTTGTACTTTTCAACTTCATTTACTTGCTCAAAAATAAATTATAATCAAAAATAATGATGGAGTCGTAGTTATGAAACAACAAAGTTTATTATAAATAATATTTGACCTTTATTTGAACCACTTGCATATTCCCTATTCCGATATTTAGGCAAGATACATTTTTTTGTTGATGTTAAAATTCGAAGTGCTTTGGGGCGGGATTTATACACTATTTGGGAAATATGATGATTTTCTTCTTTTAAAATTGACAACTTAATTTTTTCTTCTATTGGTAGGACTTTACAAAACTTAAACAGTTGTGTGTAGTTATCTTTAAATTTATTCTTGATGTTTATTGGGACAATAGTTTTTAACATTCTTATCTGTAATTTATATATTTTTTCTATGTAAGTTTTATATGTACGGCCATAGCTACCTAGTCCGTAGCTAATTATGGAATCTGCAAGTACAAGATATAACATACGTAGTGTCCTATAAGGTATCTTATATTTTAGTAGTAAGTACTTAAGTACTTATTACTTACAAAGACAAGGCGCGGTACGCGGTGGTACCTGCTTCTGATAAAATCACGACACAGATTGGGGTTCTGGGATAAGATGCTGACAACCGCCTAAAAAGTTGTATTTTACGACGGTTTACGAGACTTCGTCCAGGTTTATAATTAAAAAACCATACATATTTGAATAAATTTTAATGAATTAGCTGTATTTTTGTATTTTCTAGGGATAGTAATAATCGTGCAAATAAAGAGTATGGTTTACTACGTAGAACAGATTTTGATTGATGTTGACTTTAATAATTGCTTAGCACGGCGTAGAAACTGTATGCGGTTTGAAGAATCTGAAATATAAAAACAAAAAATACTATAAGTGAGTTTATCTATGTAAAATTTGGTTTAGCTTACCCGATTAGGGAGCCTAGCTAGCCTATGGGTACACCGACACCACACATATCGAATACCTACCTAGGTAGGTAGGTAAAGTGCCTACCTATGTTCAGCTAAGCACAACGGTATCTCAGTCATTGAGGAATTGCTCAATGCTCAGCTTTGTCTGGGCCAATTAATTAGAACGACAGACCTCCATTATCCCTTTGAACTGAATTAACTTCATAGGGTTTTATTAGTCAGGAAAGGTCACCTATATAAAATTTTAAGAGAAGAGAAAGGTAATCGATTGCCTATCAACCTGGACCTTGTATTTGAAAGCGAATAAAAATGTTTTTTATAGGTATGTAGGTGTATATTTTCCGCCTGTAATACCTTTCTATCTGCCTATAAATTATATCGTCGTTAATTTAACAACAGATAAAAAAATAGAGCAGTAAACCGATATTGTAGATACTATTATAGGATAGATCTATACAGCTAGGGTGATGCAGAAATCATAAGTACTATAGGTACCTAGCTATAGTTCGCTGAAAAGCTGTCTTAGGACGATTTTACTTTTATATTAACAAAGTACCTATCTACACGAGTCGAACGAACCTAACCCTCGACCCTACAGTTCCCGAAGAAAATTACCAACTTACTGAAAGCAAAGAGACCAAGTTCAACTTATTGAACGGGCCCGCATTCAGCTCCAGCGGCCTGGAGGAGCCTGTCGCGAGGATCAGCAGCTCCTGCCGCATGCGAGGAGTGAGGGCCCACCAGGGCGCCCCGAACGGACCTTGGCCAGGGCGGATGTCACTCTGTAAGTAGGTATTTAAACATTAACATAGGTATTATGGTAAATAACTGAAAATTATAAAAAGTCTCTGCCATTTGCACTCCTTATTTTCATGACTTTATAGGTGGAATGTATCTGTTTTCGTTAAGTAGTTTTTATGCGACTTGTATAAAATTCTCAATTCGTCGCGTCGCGTCGTTCGCGATATCTTCGCCATTTATGGTCCGATTTTCATAATTCATAGTGTTCCAGTAATAAAGCCTGTGTATAAACCATGATTAATTTGATACAATACCTGTACGAAGATATAGCTGAAGATAGACATCTTACCTCATGCAGAACGTAGTGACCAAACAAACAGAAGAGAAAAAGTTCCGTCAAATTCGCAAACATGTATTGCACCAATTTGAGAAATTCAATTTTGCTCAGGTTATTCTGAAAATGAATTTTACATAGAATTTTCAGGTCTCGCGTATCACGCATAATTTTAGCCTATGCTATAACTACTTATAGCTGGGTACGGCCATAGATTTCTGACTTGGTTCCAGCCATAATCAAAGTTGCTCAGTACCTATGGAGTATGGATACATTCACCTCCTGTCAATGGGAAGTTCACTGATAAAATTTCACCTGTATAAATACCTACAGGTGTTGCAAAAAGGGTATACTAAGCCTAAAGGGGTGACTTATGGGGCTATTATAAACAACTTTTGTGATACGAATTTTGGAAATTCACGAAAATAAAAATTCCTTTTCCATAGAAACTTTGTCGGTCCCGTGACTTTTTTACTATGGAGAACAAATATTCTGTATCGTGAATTTCCAAAACTCGTAGAACAAAAGTTGTTCAGAATGACCCCCTTTCGGCTTAGTATACCCTTTTTGCTACACCCTAGCTGTATATGTAGATTTTGTCGTTCAACTGTAGAAGTAGTTACGTTTACGTAAATTACGTTAAGGTAGGTACTATTTTGTGCTATCTACAGGGGTTAGAGGTGTGTCTGCATAAAGTCTTTCGCAGGTCTTCTTGACAATTTATCGACTACGTAGTATGTAGTTTCAGTTCAAGAATATTGGCTAGAGTTGGGCTGGTGCCAAGTGCCGTTATTTCTCAGTGTACTGTAATTAAGTATTTTAATTGCCGCATAGTAATTGCTACAGAGTTCAAGTGAAGAAGATTCTGAAATTGCTCTAGGTAAACTTAAAATGAATAAAAGACTTAACATCATCTAAATGTCTAGACCATAAGTAGTTTATTTACTTCTATGATCCAGACATATCACTGAAGGTGATCGTGGTAAGTAGATAAGTATAGGTATACCTACCTACCTAAAGTTTTGTACCCAAAAAGTTGCTGTGTGGTAGGATTGCATAATAATAAATATTATGTAAATACTTTTCTAGTATTTTCTCATGAAAGACTTTTCTCTACCAATGTAGAGGGAAATTAATCTTATCAATTTAATAGATTTGTTGACTTTTCTTGTGACGCGCCAAGAAACGTGAGGTCAATCAAGAGTGGATGTGTTCTATGGGTCAAACTGCATGTAAATTATTATCTTTGTAAGTTATAAATAAGTTGGTAACATAGAATGTCGTGGACTGCTATATACAGGATGTTACAATCATGATATTGATTATCATAAGAACCAGCACGAAATGAACCAGCGGGGTGGGAAATGGTCCAAGCTGCAAAGCTGTTAATCATCAATGTTTTCAATAGAGAGATCCAGTTGCAGGCTCTGACGCCCCCGAAGAGAATAGAATAGAAAATGTTATTTCTACTTATTACTAAGCAGGTATACGTAGTAACTGACAGTGAGTTGCACCGCAGTGGCGCAAAGATTAAGCGTTGCCACGTTCATGTACACGCCCATTATGAAGTTCAGAACCGAGTCCAGGTGGCGGTTCAGTCTGTAAATATAGATAATGAAATGTATATTAAATTCAAAAAAATCTATCCTATTCCAACAATATCACATGTAGTTACCTATAAGCTCTCAACTTTTTGGGGATGTGTAGGTAATTATTGCAACTCACCTGGTTAAATCGAGATAATGTTGATGACAAGTGATGATGAGTGCGTGCGCCCTGTCATCACGACTCACTGAGGACTCACTCAAGTCTCTCCCTCCAATCATCTCAGTATTCCAGCGTAGCTTCGCGAACTGCCCACTCATGAATATCATCACGGCCAAAGACGACACGTCAAACGCTATATGCACAATAATAACATACACCGCTGCCAATAACTCTATCAATATCAGGAATACGTTCGCATAAGCATTGTCCTCATACGGCACCCATATTGTCAAAATGTGCGGCCATTCGAGCGGTAAATGACGAAAGTACTTCAAGCCGAGTTCAGCAAATGGAGACAGGATGAACACTCCGCCGGCGCACCAATATATTCTAGGCAAATAGCGGAGAATCCTTCGAATCGTATTAGTATAATCCCTGCTTTGTTTCTCTACGGTTTGCTGGGGCATTTCGTATTCAAGATCGGTGATTGAATTCTCTTCCATTTCCGTGATTTTGGAGAATAAGGTGTGCCATTTGGCTACATTGAGCCTTAGGGAGACTACCTTGAGGAGGCCCATGCTGACGAAGGAGAGGACGCTGATGCAGTCGATGAGGGTGCCGAGGTCGTCGAAGGAGATGAAGAGCTTGATGACCTGGAGCCCGGAGAGGGTCAGCAGGATGAACAGCAAGCCGTGTGCGACCCAGTGCGTGCGGTCCCGCGACGCGCCCTGCCAGAGACCCGCTTTCCTCATCTGCCTTTCAGCCATTAGTGCCATTGAGAGGAATGCATTGTTTTCCTGGTGGATGTGTGTAGACGAGGATTATACTTATAGTTTTTAATACTTTCAAGAATAAAGTAAGTAAGTAAGTATAATAAACTATAACTACATATACTTATAATTTGTATCCGGCTTTCCGGCTAAAAGTTTTAAGTGGAAATCTACAAGAAAGTAGAACATCTACTAAAATCTTACACAGTTTACTGCTGAAGACTTAGAGGTAATCGTTACATATTTATATACTTACAGTTGTATCTGTTCCTGGGACCATTTCGGTAGACTATTATCGGTGTTAAGTCCAGTTTAACACTATTGCATAATACTGAACTGTTCTTCAAAACGATACTTAACTGAAACTATTAAATCCGTAATGTACTATAAATACAGGGTGTACGTAATAATAAATCAACAAATGCAATTACCTATGTACAAGCAGGTACCTAGAACCTCGCGCGGGATATACCTACTTATACGTTTTTAACTACTCGGTATTCTGAGTCAGAATGTATTAAGACATCCTGATATTTCTAAATTCGATACTGCCAGCTTCGCTACGCAATAAATAGGTTCTCATTCCTACCAGGCTTGACTGGTTCTGTTTTGAAAACTCATTGAGGTACTTAAATACAAGGCAGCACATAAAGGTAACTACTAAAACTTCCACACACCCTTAAAGTATACACTCTTGGAATAGAAATCGGTTTGCTTTGTTGTGTTAATATCATTGTTTGTTAATTAACCACCTACCCTCCCCTTCCATGTTGCTTAATGAAGAGTTCAGGAAACACCTGAAGTATCACAGTAATTAAATTATACTTCACAATAATTGAAAACTTTCCTTCGAAGGTTCTCGTCTGCTTCAGTAAGTAGGTACTGTAATGTACAGTATAACATGCCTTTACAACATTACCAATTCATGAATAGCTTGTTACATAATTACTGGACTTTTAATTGTAAATCTGGCTTCAAATCTGGAACTCTATAGAATCAGGTAAGCAATAAGTTGAAGCTGATGTAAAACGTTAGATCGTATATCAATAGATTAAATTGTGTTCAGTTGTTTTGTGAATCCTCAGGAGGATACGGAGTGAGATGGAAAAGTAGGAAAAGAGACTTAAGTACTTAATAATAAAATAAAACTTAAAATAATACTTTTTATAAATGTGCACATTTATTTATTGTATTGCTATAAAATATGTAGGTATTAGTTAAGTAAGGTTATCCGTTCTTCTATGGGTTATCCATCCATGTAATGCTAGAGTCTGTTTGTAAAGATCTATTACCAACCAGTCGATTGCCATTGGTTAGTTAATTTAGATCCTGGATTTTCCGCCCACCCATTGGAAGCTTCTGCGTCCGTAAACCACTTATTGGGTGATCCAGAATTTAAATTCCGAGCATTGGCCTTCCATCCGTTAGATGCTACATTAGAATTGAATCCGTTGGCGGATTTGAAATTAGAATCCCTGCGGTTGGAATCGTAATACGAATTATACAATGCCCAACTTTTCCCTGTATCGTGTGATTGCCTGCCAGTAGCATATCCTTCGAAAGAGTCTTGTGAATGTGGTTCCAAAAAGTTTCTAGAGTAGGCGTTTGAGTTCCTTGAGTTAGGCGCTTCGTTAGGGTTAGGGGAGTAGTGTGTTTGTTGGTTTGGTGCGTATCTATTTCTGTTCTGGCTTCTAGCTTGGAAGGATCCACCGGTGTTTGGCTTGCCCCCATCCCAGTAGTAGTTAGCTGTGTCACCTCTGAACTTGGCAAATGGTGTTGAGGAGTCTGGTGAAGACCTCGCGTTGGCTGTTGAGGAGTGGTGGTTGTAGCCGTGTGGCCAGCCTTCCCCACTGAAGTCGCTTCCACTACCTGGTAAATGTATTAAGTATATTGAGTTCAAGGTTTTTTACCCCATGATGATGATTTATCAGTTGTTACTCACTCACATAATAATAAGAGAGGGTAATACCATAGCCATAACAATATTCAAGTTAGAAACACTAGACAAATACTTATTATGTAGTTGCCTTGTACGAGTAAGTATATTTCCTTGTGGGGTAGGAAGGCTCAGTAGTTGCCATCTTTCGGGGATATGAAGGCATAAAAGATTGTCTGTCCCGGCCGATACTCGAACCAGGGACCTTTGTAGCCTTATTCACACAATACTACATAGGTACTTAATAGGTTCTAGAATATGTTTAAAATATTTTACCTGAGCCATGATAGTGATGGGGAGACACTAAGGCGATTCCTGAAGCCACCACTACTAGTAATGCCGTTAAATGCATTTGAGATATATTTAATTCAAACTTCTACTAGTGCAATGAATGAACTAACTCAATGGTTGTATGAATGACTAGCTATGTTCAGTCCAATGTCCTATTTATACGAACAAGTTGAGAAAACCCGGGAGTTTTTGTGCTTTAGACAAAATAATGAGATCGTTTTGTGAACAATTATAAGAATACTTTAGATGTCACGTCTTCTCCATCAATGGAGGAGCTTGCCGCATGCCGCCCACAACGGTTTTTGCCCTATAATAAGTATTTATTGGGTAAGTACTAGTTTTTATCGCAAGCTTTGCTTTGCCTTCATAGGGTTTCCCGATGGAAATCCGTGATAACAATTAACTAACAATAACTAACAATTAAATAACACTATAAATTTCCGCTACCCGCCATCATTTATCTGCGCAGATAAACTCGTAATTTTCTCGTATTCTATCATCGCGATATAGTGACGTTTATTTACGTACGTAAAGAAGCCGTGCAGCGAGGCCATGCAGGAATGATGTGGTGTTATACAGGTATGGAATTTTATCAGTGACATTCCCATTGGTAGGTGATGAATATACCCGTGACGTCATCGTCATACTGAGCAGCTTTCATTATGGACCGTCTCACCATTACAACTACAGGTACAAACATAACATACACAGTAAAATACACACCTACTGATTTAACAATATTGATTCAGCAGACATGATTGTGTGAGTATTTATTGAAAATCCTTTATAAATCCCTACCACGATGGCGCTGCCTGTCTCGTTATTTATTCAGCGAAATTAAAAGTTATTTATTTTTCGAAGGATTCCGGCAATCTCATGGGATTTAAAATATTGATTAACTACCTTTTGTACAAAGTTACATATAAAAATATTAACTGGTTTTCCATATACGCGCGTGAAAAAACAACAGTCATTGTTTTTTCTTACGTATGCGTCGCTCCCTGAATTAAATTTGAATCTCTTTTGTTATGTAAAAACATGTTTTTCCAATAAACCTATTGCAAATAAACAACCGAATATTTTATATTTTCTACGCTTCTAAAGATGTTAGATTTGTTATTTGCAGATTCCGTCATAAGGTCACGAACTCGAACGCTTGTTGAACTTTTATTTAAGTATGTCTTTTTATAACATTTGAAACACCTAGAATATTTTTAAGGTAAACAAACATAGCCCGCTATCAAGCCGCTGAAGAACATGGTTTTCCTCCAAGGCAGGAGATCCAGGACTTCAGGTGGAGGCGGGTTGGAGATATCATACAACTAAACACTTATATATCCAAGACCCAAGAACAAATGTCTTGTGTTGGGGTGCACCAACCCGCACTTGGCCAGCGTGGTGGACTGGGCCTAAACCCTCCCTTCATTGGAAGGAGACCCGTGCGTCCCGTGCCCTCGTAAGTCGTGATGATGATGACGATGACCCGAGTACAAATATCTGTCTGTAACATGCAACTGTACCGGCCGGGGCGGGGATCAAACCTGGGACCATCAGCGCAGTTTGACCACTGCACCATCCGGTGGTTTCATGAAAATCGGTTCAGCAGTTCAAAAGTAATGCGACTTTTAGTGTTGAATGCCGGGGGTTGTTAACATTGGTTAGGTTATTTACTACAGCTTAATGGCTATGCGACAAGCACTGGACCTACCCCTACAGTGTCGCAGTGGTGGAAATGCTTTCAGAATAACCACCTGCCTCCCCCATTCGGCTGCATAACTATGTGATTACTATGCACAGCCAGGATTGCACGTCCAATGCTATGCAATATGCATATGCAATAAAACAAATATAGCTGATACAGGCATAATCCAATTCCTATCTAATATTAGATTTTTATCACACAGATAACTTTATTGTCACTATTTGTTACCTACTAGTACCAGTGCTAACCCTTAGAGTTCGGATCGACAGACGATCAAAAGGGTACAGCTAAAAATGCCACCCTGTTTAAGCAGGAAAATTGTAGAAGTACTGTAGAGCGGTGGTAGCTCAGTTTGGTAAGCGCTCGCCTCTCACGCCAGAGATGCGGGCTCGAATCCTGTCGCTAACATGTTGTAATGAGTTCTTTCAATTTTAAGTACTTACAATGTATAATATTATCGCTCTTATGGTAAAGAAAAACATCGCGACATACATTCGTATCTACAGGGTGTTGCTAAAAGGGTATACTAAGCCAAAACCAGCATGTGCAGCATGTTATATCTAAGCCCGAAACTGAAGTCAGAATTTTAATATTCGTGAAAATAATTTTTAATTTTCCATAGAAACTGTTGGTAACGTGACTTTTTACTATGGAGAATGATTATTTTTTTTCGGGAATTTTGTAATTCTAATTTCAGATTCGGGCTTAGATATAAAACAGTTTTTAGATTAAAAATAATTTAAGTTTTTAAAGTCTAAATAATTACCTAAAGTCAAATAGAGATCTCATTTATTTTACCTAATAAGTTGATTACATCCTCACAAGGATATAATATAATGATTGTTTTCTTTTTTTAATAATATATATATATTTTTATCATAAGTTACTTACCTAAAATTTAAAGAATTTTGTTACTTTTATTTTATTTTTACACAACAGTGTACCACCTAGCGCATAACAAATTACTTTGGTTATATCTGCCTACCGAAGTCCACGACACAGGCTTAGCCTAGTGTGGACTTTACTGAAATTCCATGCGAAATACCTAATGTCATCATTTAGTATGGACGACTTGTACCTACCATCTTTTATGTAATGTTTCTCACTGTATAATATTTGTCTATGCTTACATGGTGTGTAAATAAATAATTTTTGAATTTTTGATTTTTTTTGAATTTTTTTGAATTTTTGAATATAACATGCTGCACATGCTGGTTTCGGCTTAGTATACCCTTTTTGCAACACCCTGTAGATTTAGCACACATCTAGATTTGTGAACTCACCAACCAACTGTGGGAAATGGTCCCAGCTTTAGGAGGGACGTTTTAAACCTTATGGAAATGCTCAAAGCCACTCAAGAAAGCCAGGCGCAGGTACTTGCACCCTACAGAGAATAGAATAGAATAAAATAGAAGCAGGAAAATTGTACACCCGCCTTTCCAGTAACAAGTGTAGCTTTCCACCATTACTGTTATGTAATGTTGACACAAATGTTCAGAGCGGTCGTTACTTGCAGCTCTGTCTTCCACTACTTATCTAAGTATAGCCAGTGTTTGTAACAGTATTCTTACCCCCGTTTCTCAAAGTCAAGTTCAAAGTTAATCTACGTTTAACTTCCCAGTTGAGTCGGTTGGTTGGTTGGTTAGCAGTGTGTGAGTAAAAAAAAAAACACGCACTCACGCCTTGTACTAATGTACTCCCTTGCGGGGTAGGCAGATTGCCATTTAACGGGCACATCCAAGACCCGTGAATAAATATCTGTGTTTAAACAAATATCTGCCCCAGCCGGGAATCGAACCCGGGACCATCGGCCCAGTAGTCAGGGTCACTAACCACAAACTGTGTTAATATTTTTTTCAGTATTGCGGGTTTTATAAGTAAGTTTGGAGATAAATGAATGATGCGCCTGCGAGTGAAGTGGTGGCAACTCAGCAACAGGGCAACACTGCGAGCAGAGTGTTCGTATAACAACACTTTCGTCACGCGTGGACTTCTGTGTAGCGTATCGGTGACAACCACCAAGCTGTGGTAAGGTTTGTCACCGTGGGGCAGAAATAGCTTTGCCCCGAGGGGACACTTTAACTTACGAAAGACATTGTTTCCGAGTGCTGCTGTGCTAACCATAACCACGACTCTATTAAATTTATGGTTGTATTTAACGTAACGATTACATATCAGTTCTCGATGGTTCGTGTTTTTGTCAAGCTAGAATAACCATCCAGGCTGCGGCGTACGAAAGAGAGTTCTATCTATGGAAGAAATGGTTGATGTTGATGAAATGCTAATTATACTTTATGACTAATTAATAAATGTTTAAAAAGCAAATTATGCCATATTATTACAACAATAACTACCTAGTTACTTAAAAAAAAATACTTAATAATATATCTACTATATTTGTGTTTAGATCACTAAAGAGCATCTATTGTCTTTAGCCAAGGTGTGCGTCAGAGAAATGAAATCAAAGTTTGGCACATACACAGCATATTACCAATTGCCAAGTCTTGAATAGTCCTTTCCGGATTGTAAAAGTTTTAGTTTTTACCTATCTAGCTTATTTAATATCATAACTATTTGAAAGTATAGAGGTACACATCCAGGTTAAAAGTGTGGTAGGTATTGCCAGCCGATATCTATCTTATTATTGTTCACCTTATCAATCATAATACTGAAAGGATCATCCATCTCGTAGATCAGTGGTTTAGAATGAATTTCTGCATTTCGTATGATTTTTTACTTACTTATACTTTCAGACTTACCCACAATGACCCTGCATCAGAATGCCTGCACTGCATCACCTGCATGCATGTGTATAAACATGTAATTATATTACAGGATGGCTACATAAACATGTTAAAGGACTAGTTTAGACTTCGTTTAAGCATTATGGAAAGTGTCAGGCGCGTAGGGCCGCTCTAAGTAGTCGCTATCGGGAGACTGCAGAAGGTCCTCCATGCCAAGCACGGGCCGCAAGAGACGCACGACAAGACGTGGCAAAACTTTTCAGTCGCGCGCTGGCTTTTGAGGCCGCACGATTTGAGTGAGTGTAACTCCAATGTATTTTCATGCGCTTCTTTCGCCCCATTTTAGGTATGCTGGAGAAACACGTCTGGCATGCAGGAAACGAGTTCCAAAGATACAGGGAGAAGAAACAAAGTTTCCGATAATAGTGATGGAGTCAAAGGTAACATCGTTTTGTAAAGTAGTTAGTTACATGCAGCTTTCGAATAACCAAGGAAGATTGCAACAGATTGCACTAATCAATCCAAAATTACGCAATTGTTTACTGATGCTATCGTATGTTTTTCTGACGTGCCACACTGTCATAGTCTACAATCTCCACAATAGATTCGTCTAGAAGCATGAACTTTGATTTATATTTATCTACTGGCATGCACCTGAAGCAAACTAACTTTTTCACGCCTGATGTGAAAGAACTCGCATGTTAATCATTAATTACTTAAAACCAATTAAGTATGTCTAAATAAAAACAATTTTTATTACAGAGTTGACAAAATACTTTTTTTTTATCTGCACATAGGAAATGTTGACTTTGACTTTTGACTTGTAAAGTCACGCGATAGTGGCTGCGACATTCAGCGACCTTGCTCTATCAGTTATACACACAACTAACTCATACTAGCTTAGTACCTTTTTGTTAATAAACTCTATTGCAAAGTCTTAAAAGCTATTTTACGATGTCTGGATAAGTAACCAGGGGTGGTTGTTGGATGTTAGTGATCGGAATGGTCACGTTTGCGCCACTCTCACCAAAATATCTACAAAGTTCGTTGCAGTAATGGATTATTGGTACTATTCCACGCGTAAAATTGTTTTACATAAGTACATTATTACCCATGTGTTATATTTTTTACAGCTGAATCATAAGTAAGGAACTTTATTCCCTGGGAAAACTTCTATGTGAGCCGTAAAGTAGTTTGAGAAGGGGGTACCTTAATATACCTTTTACCTGACAAGTAGAATTCAGATGTAGGTACAATAGGGGGCCTTAATGGCCTTAGAGCGGTGGTAGCTCAGTCGGGTAAGCGCCCGCTTCTCACGCCAGAGGCATACCATCGCTCTTACGGTAAAGGAAAACATGGTGAGAAAACCTGCAGATCTAAATCTAGCACATCTAGATATGTGAACCCACCAACCCGCAGTCGACCAGCGTGGTGGGAAATGGTCCAAGCTTAGGAAGGCAGTTTAGACCTTGGGGACTTGCACAAAGATTCCACTCGAGAGAGCCAGGTGCAGGTTCTTACACCCCCATAAGAGAATAGAATAGAATAGAATAGGCCCCCTAGGCCATATCGCTGGGATCGATCTCTTTCATAGGTTCGAGGAAACTCCACGTGTCGTTACTTATGTCAAAAGGAATTCCCATCCAGTTGTCACCGGAATTAATATTCTATCCATCTAATAACAAGATAAATAGCGGATTAAAGAAAGCTATTTTCATCGCAAAACATAATTTCGATAATTTATCATAATGATAACATATCAAGTTTGTGGTAATGCCTTAATTTCGTAATTAGTACTTAAGTATGTACCTACTTGGTGAATTCCTATCACTTACAAAACTTGCAATTGATACTCATTGTTTTGGGTAATGATCTAATGATGTGAGCAATTAATCGGTGAGAAACCAACTGTGTTCTGCAGAGTTCTGCTACATTCGGGGAACTTCGCTACCTCTTAGTTACGTCTCTATTCGTGTAGTGACAAACACTGAGCTGGCCAAGATTAGAGCTGGTATAGAGTTTTTCACCGCAGGGAAAGTATTAGCGACTAGCCACTAGCCAAGCTTAAACTGAAAATTGCTTATCATTGATTTCAGGAAAAAATTCAACAACTCTTGATGTTTTATTTCCAGTAACTGTCATGCCATGATGTCTACTATATTCAATATTTTTTTAAGCATAATTTCAGTTAGTGAATAAATTTATATTATAGGTAAAAACAGAGTTCAAACATACTTAACGAAAAAAAAAATTAGTACACATTATAAAGCTATTCCACTTATTGGGTCCAAGCCTGTGGTACTTTTTTGTTTCGTAATTCATCTGTTTCTCATGATATTAGCGTATTTTTGTGTCAAGAAGTCCTGAAAAGCGCTTGCATTCTGGACCCACGGCCCGTGTACCGTGGCGTACACCAGTCTGTAGTGCAAGTGCATCACGCGAACTTTAGCACTTGACCACTCGCCTGTACCAGCCGATAGCTGCCAGCGGCGTGCTAGCCCCAAGTGCCTCGATTGGCTATGAATCGCAACTTTACACACACTTATCTCTGCGATCCGACGCGAATCTATTACAGCTGTAATAAGGCACGAATTGCTATGTTTCCAAGTGTGTTATATTTTTTCTTCATGTGTCATATAAGATAGGATTTCGTGAAGCGCCGGTGGTATTCTTGTGACGGGCTTGCGTTGGTGCGATCGTGCGAATATTTGTGGTGATTTAAAGGTGCATTCGGAATTATATTGGACTTTGGAAATTGGCGCTTTTTTAAGTGAGTTTATTATAATAATAATTTATTTTATTTTGGTTAATTTAGTTGAGTGTTAATTGGTGAGGAATGGATGAATTGAGGTTTCAGTGAGTGTAATTTTATTTAGTTCATTAATCAAATTAACAAAAAAATATTACTTCTTTAGTTTCAAAATTAATCAGGTTTTTCTAAATTTTTAATATTACATACCTTTAATATTGCCTTTATTTTATTATACTGTGCTTAAATATTCTTACTTAAATAAATAAATATGATTGCAATATTTCATAAACTTATAATATTCTATTCTATTCTATTCTCTGTGGGGATGTATGTAAGTACCTGCACCTGGCTCTCTCGAGCGGAACCTTTGTGCATATCCCCTAGGTCTAAACTGTCTTCCTAAGCTTGGACCATTTCCTACCACGCTGGTCCACTGCGGGTTGGTGGGTTCACATATCTAGATGTGCTAAATCTAGATATGCAGGTTTCCTCACGATGTCTTCCTTCACCGTATTAGGTATAATATATTTTTATCTTATAAAAATCCTACAAGACATTGGCTTGTTAATTTGCGGCAAAGCGGTATTTGCAAGTAATGAATATCATTACAAATTAATTACCATTCACTATTAAGTTTAACTTTTGGGTACCGCTGCCTATACAAAAAAAATATACTATGGATTGGATTTCAAAATTTATTTTTATGTTTCTTGTGACTTTTCAAAATTGTATTTTAAGCGAAATCAAAATGGGTTTAGCTGTTTCAAAGGAAATGAACATAACTACCAAAATATGCACAGCTGAGGCAACAGGTTTTGGCATTTATACACTGTTGGAAAAAATATGTTGCAACTTGCGTCAATTAAGCAAAAAACCGTCAATAAAGTTTAGTTACTTAGGGAAACTTTTTCAAGTGAATTTTTATGCTAATGAGAAACACAAACTTTAAATTATATGCTATTGTTTCCCAAATGAAAAAAATAGGATACAAATTGTTTATTAAGTATACTTTTAATTAATGTTACCTCGGACCTCTTATGTCGTTTCAATGTTTCTTCTTTGAATTTCTTCAATTATAAATATTTTTGTTAAATTACATAAACACATACATTGTGAATTGATAACTTGTAAACATCTATGTATAAACATAATTGTTGGGACGCTGTCCGATAATAAAATTATACTCACGTACAACGAATAAGTTCCACCTGCCATTGCCGTTCCATATTATTATGTCACTCGAACTTTTTCATAGCCGAGTGTATTTATAGTAAATCTAGATTCTATATAATTTATCGTTAGTCCTGAAATTCAAATATAAATAAGAACATAATTAGTTACCCATATTTCATGAAATTAATGATAATTCATCAAACTCCGGTGCAAAATATGAAACCATTAAGTACCTAGCTTAAATCTTAACTAATATTATAAATGCGAAAGTAACTGTGTCTGTCTGTCTGTCTGTCTGTCTGTTACTCTTTCACGCCAAAACTACTGAACGGATTTGAATGAAATTTGGTATACATACGGTCTAGACCCTGGGAAAGAACATAGGCTACTTTTTATCCCCACGAATTCCCACGGGAAAATTTTTAAGGCGAAGCGAAGCGCGCGGGAACAGCTTGTTTTAAATAATTTCAAATTATTACATGAATTTAAAGGGAGTTATCCTGCCTGTTTGTTGTTTGTTCCATGATGAAAGCTTTCAGCTAGCGAGCGTGCATAAAGGAAGTATTTACGGGATGTATATAGGTAACAAAGTACATAATTATCCATATAACACTCATGCCTGGGTTGCATGTTTGTATATTACTAGTAACATAAAACGAGGACACAATCTCATAACTTTTGTACAGCTGATCTAATTTTGGTGAAACCGCCCAATTAGCGTAAAAAAACTTGAGCATAATAAAAAAAAACAGACATGAAATATTCAACACACCTATACCAAAGTTTATAAATCCCTTTTTATAGGCGGAAATGACACTGGGCATTTTAATTCAATTCAATTATGTATTCATTTATTTCAGACCTTCAGTCGATTAGTTACAATAAAATTAATACTTTACAATAATTTATATTTTTATGTCTTCAAAACATTAACAAATAAATGTTACTTGATTTGAGTTAGTTCATAATAATACACAAGTGTTATAAAAGTAGTATACTAATCCGAAAGGGTCATTCTTTACAACTTATGACTTTAGGAAATTCGTGAAAACAGGATAGAGTCTGACAGCGCTATAGTATTTATTAACGCTATATTGGCAACTTAGTATCAAAAATGGTAAGAGCCAATTAATATTTTAATCATCTCTCTCTCAGCCTTCTATAGTCCACTGTTGGACATAGGCATCTCCTAACGATCGCCACCCCAAACGGTCACCCGCCATCTGCATCCAGCGAATAACACAAAAACTCCTGCCTTCTGCTTAAATTACGAGTACATTAAACTCCTGCCTATAGCTACTTAAACAATATAAGTAAGTTTGTAGGTACCATATTGATAAAACTTAGTTTGGATAAGTTTTTGCGCAATTTACGTCACCCAATGTGATTGTAAAAATGTAAATTGTAAGCACATATAATACTATCGTATGAAGAGCATGGTACAATTGGCCTATTCTATTGTGTGTGCGGTGACGGTACTTGTGAGCGATCATCTGCCGTCATTGATCACGCCACGCGGCCTATTCGGATTATTCTAGCATTTCCAATCCGAAATGAAATGAAATCGTTTATATTTTTGACGTAGAATATTACAATTACTTGTCAAAAGTCATAATACTACTCTACCACCATTTCACAAAGGCCCCGTCAGAAATGGCGAAAGAAAATCCTCGAGCATCTGTTCAATTTTTGCTTATAAATATCTAATACAATTTTATATCCGATCCAGACAGTTCTACCGAATTATCCTATTTCCGATGAAGTTGGTTTCATCAGAGATTGGTTTAACGGATACTTTCACGTCTTAGGTATTGTGTGATCAGTTGATCATGTAGTAAATCTCTCTAAAAATTAAACACAAAACTATCTATACTCTATGAGTAAATATATAAGTACTCGTACTTACCATGGTTTCAGCATCAACATCATCATTACTTCCTCAACGGTCTACCCATATCCATAAGACCTTACTTCTAAGTAAGGTCTTATGTTCGTAAATGACGTTGGTTTGCTAAAACTTTTTGTAGTTGTAAATATCTAAACAATGCGTTTATGAATGATGTAAAAATTGCTTAACATTTTATTAACAGTTTTTAGTCATAATCATAAGCAGTGTTCTACTAGACGCCGGTATAACGTGTATTCCGTCGGTACACTTTTAAATAGTTCAAAAGTGTGCAAGACGCTGAAATTGTATTGGTATAGAAAAATATACTTAAATAGTGAAGTGAGGTTTTCAGTGTATTGGTAAAAAATATAGTGAAGTGAGTTTTGCAAAGATTATTCTGTGAGTTTTGAATTATTAATTACAATAACGCGTCATGCAGTCATAATTATAAGGCCATAATCTCTATTTGTTATAAGTAGACATTACTTGTTCATAATGTAGGCTTAACAAGCCTGATACAGGTGTACGTCCAGAGTAGTTACTAGGTATACTATCAACATAACCGAACAGAATAAAACCCATCCTTTTTGGCTTACTATGTCTTTTTAAGCCCGTAGCTGTATTTAAATATGACTTCAAGTGCACTACACTAATTTTAGTTTTGATAATATACAGATTACAGACATATCTCGATTCCACATGATTCTCTTTTAGAGTTTGCACACGAATCCCCTATTAAACTATTTTTTTAATTGATGACACATATAAAGATAAAATGTTTCAGTGATGTCTACAATATTACTTACTAACTTACCTATTTACTTAGTACTTATGTGAGTTATTTGCATCTTTTTGATAGTATAAAATATTTTTTCATCACATGGCAACACTAGCCGCCATGTTATTATTCTCACCCACACACAGATGCTCTAACTACAAACGCTTGCAAATTCAATACCCTCTTGTATTAAAGAATTTCGCGACAATTGCCCTATTGTAGTATTATTTGTAGCGCTGGCTTATGTCCTTTGAACCAATGCCTTTCATCTCACCTTAGCAAAATAATATTGTTATTATACTTAGGTAGATGTACTTATGTATAACCAACGCAGATATAGAAAACCAATGAGTTTCCTTACTATTCGGTCAATTCTGCCAATCACCTGAAAGATGAATTTACTACAAAATTAACTCGCGAGCAATTTGGTGCTATTGTCACTGAAACTTTGAAAAGTAAAAGGAAAAGGCTAGCTTAATGGTGCCGCCCCATTAAAATATAATCAACTAAAACGTTAATATTGTGTACTCAAGTGAAACTTTTTCACTGCTCCCGATTGTATTAGGTACATGAAAATCACTTCGTATTTAGCCCTAATCGTAACATCGTAGCAAAAACACCGTGAAATGCCAATTACATCACAGCCCGCGGATAAGACTGATGATTTCTTTTCTTACGCATTATCCTCGAGTTAATTGAATATATCGGAAACCGTGTGTAGCAAGACCAGCACGGGGTCACTCCATATAAAGAAAAACTACAACACTCCCGTGCAAAGAAACAGTTCCACTCACAAAATGCGGATTCCAAACGACCCCATTTTTTCAAACATTTAATTAAAAAAATGAACAAACTATTACCGTTTTTAGTTGGTAATATCCCGATGCTCTGTTAAATTTGGTGTTTTTCTTGGTGGAACCTTTTCATTGCCCGTGAGTGTAATTTTCGGAGCGCTACTACGCGAGGCACGACTCTATTTCGTTGTATTGAGTGTGCCAATTGCACGACAGCTCTCGTTCGTTGGTTTTTAGTCAGTATAGAGTGGCCCACCAGGTGCATTGTTACGTGTCAGTGTTTATGCGATAAATGGAGCGTGTGCTACGTTTTTTTTAAATAATTTATTGATGCGGTCAAAAGCGTGACTTTTAGATAGTAAGGTGATAAAAAGATTATGTTAGAATATTATCGTATAGGCACTTTCGTTGAGCCGCATAAATGTCAAAATACACTGCCGGGCAATGAAAAAGTTCCACTCATAAAATGGCGACAACAAACGATCCCAATATTATCAAAGATTTAATTTAAAATTGGAACAAAATATACCGATTTTAGTTGGTAATATCCTGATGCTCTGTAAAATGTACTTCAATGTTACAGAAAACGGCATCAAGCTAGCCTTTTCCGTTTAGAAGTAATTTGGTGCTTTTCTCAGTGGAACCTTTTCATTGCCCGTAAAATTTACCTTCATCCTTCGTTGCTCGTTGAAATTTTTACAGAATCACAATAATTGTCGTTAAACCTTTCTGAACTGTATTATATACCTACATATAGTACTTATCGCAACCATTTTAAAACCGACATGTAAGGTATTTGACAGCGCTAAAATGAGCTAGAGCAGATATGGTAGATCTGAAAAAATAACACATGTAGGTAAGTACCTACTCATAATAGCATAGGTACATAAGTAAAAGTATCTTAAGGTAAAAAAACATGTTTGGTTCTATTTAAGGAATCCTACGGCTGCCTCGTTATAACTATTCATTCTAATACCTATTAGATAAGTTTTTTCATAAAGTCAACCTTTGGAATCATTCATTGTTATGGAGATTAGTTTTCTCACTATGCAACCAATGATGCCATTTTTTTCGCCTATCTCTAGCAAACACGAGCCTTCTATATGGATTATAATTATATTAGGCATTTGTTTTACATAACTACTTAATATTTAAATACTAGGATAGTCATTTCGTGACTAAATTAAACCCAAATTGGAAACGATTTGTAAATACAGATTTAAATGCATTTTTACAAAAAAAAAACAGCAAAAGTATGCATAAACGTGTGTTTTTGTATTTTTTTTAACAAACACACTTGTGGAAATTTAGTCGTTTTCATTTAATAGCAAGCTTTTGTGTCTTTCAGGGGATCTTCTTTGAGATTTTATTGCAAATCAATTACTTAACTTCCTGAAACAGTTGGCACAACCCTTAATTTACAATGTTATTAAATTTTAACACATAAGCCGTAGGAAATAAGAACGGTATGCATTCCAAAGTGGTAAGATCTGACAGTCCTCCATTGTACTTGTACTAGTTTATGGGCTCTAAAGTTAAATCTTACTTAACAGCGGACAAATTAATGATGAAAACAATTTAATTAAAGAACAATCAATTCAAATCTGATTGCAATTGAATTGTCCAAGTCCATAACTATAAGTAAATAGAATCAATACGTCGCTTAGGCCGAGTTTTTTGATCCGTGGTCAACTTTAACCATTAGTCAAGTCACTTGTCAAACATGACAGCTGCATACGATTTTTGCTGGTTTTTAACTAATGGTAGCCATTTTTGACCAATGGTTGAGTTAACTAGGGATAAAAAAACTGGCCCTTAGGGACTATGGACCGTTAACCGTTTACTAAAGCTCTGATAAATATGAAGCATACAGAATAAGATTTACTGGTATTATTTATTTATAACATGCAACTACATAGTTAATTTTTTTTATCATGAATTTGGTTTAGTTGGTATTAAATACAACCAATTTATTATGTTTACCTATGTATAGTATATTATATAATATATATATATATATATATATATATATATATATATATATATATATATATAGTAGGCTATTATTATATATATATATATATAATAATAGCCTACTTATTTTCCGCGGGCGGGACGACCTGGACAAATTCGATAACAACTGGGCTGAGGGTGCACAGGATCGAAAGGTGTGGAAGATGAAAGGGGAGGCCTTTGCCCAGCAGTATAGTATATTACCTAATTATAATTGAGAAATGTAAGAAAGTAGGTACATGTATTGCGATATGAACTAAATATTGTAGTGTATTTTACATTTGCGAAATGTGAATTAGTTTTTTTCTTTGAACTACAAACATAAATACATTAGTAGGTTCTACATATTAATATTAGGAGTACCAAGTTTTCGACGGTTAAATTAAGACATATGACAGAACCAGTTTCCATTTAGAACTTACCTTGATTAATATTTTGTGCAATACTCTACAATCTCTACATTTATAACTGCATTCCTCATAAAGTACACTATTTATAAGTAACCAACCAAATCACTATTTCACCAATTTCACCCAAGTAAATAGTTAATGGGCCAGTTAAATATCAAACCTTATACATTAGTCATTAAAATGACACTGTTACTTTATTAATGTTGGTACTTGCTTAGATATTATTTACTTCTAGCGACGTATCAATGAAGTTGACACAAAAAAACATTTTAATTTATATAATACCTAACTGATAGTAAAACTAGGGTTTATAATGAATGAATTCACTTATTTTCCCCATTTTTTTTTTATCTTGGAGCTATTTCCGAGACATTATTTAGGTATATCTTTATAAGTACTTAACCATATTTGTTGTATTGCAAGCTACTAATCATATTTATTTATAGTTAGTTAGGTATATCACTTTTATAGTGTGATTTAAGTAGTTAATCGATATTATAAATTTAAGTATAACTCACGTATGAATATTATTTATTCGCTAATTAGAACTTATCAAATACCTACGTGACATCAATCGCGTAGTACCTAATCATAGATTACGTATAGTTTATTACCAATCAATCCTATATTAATTTGATTTATAAAAAAAAGCTGTTCCCGCGAGCTTCGCTTCGCTTTAAAAGTTTTCCCGTGGGAATTCCGGGATAAAAAGTAGCCTGTGTTCTTTCTCAGGGTCTAGACCATATGTAAACTTATGTATTTAACTATAATGCATCCATCTGCTCTGTATGTTTCTTTAAGAATAATAAAATAAAATAAAAAAATAAAATACCCATTCAAATCCGTTCAGTAGTTTTGGCGTGAAATAGTAACAGTAACTGTCTGTTACTATTTCACGCCAAAACTACTGAATTTTTTCGAATTTATAATATTAGTTAGGATGTAGTAGGAGATCACGAGATGATGATGATGATGATACTATGTACAGAGTAAAAATGGAAATCCTACATAAATATTGTGCACATACGGTGTTGTAAAAAACTGACGATGCAATTAAGGCTTTTTGGAAGCTTTCCAAATACTGAAAATAAATTCACGGAGAATCTGTTACTTTTACTCTTGCTTTATTATAAATACATATAGGTGTGAGTGTGACTGACTGGATTTTACATACAATTAAGAAGGGCTAGCACGGGGCGCAATGAAGACGTGACAAAAAATCTGTCGTATTAGCTCTTGAGGGTGCGCGATGTGAGTGAGCGCGATGCAAAACTTTTGTCACGTCTTCGTGCTAAACCCTTCAATCAACTATAAAAGTAATTCAATAGAAGACAAATCGAAACGAGTCTTCTCGAGTGGCGTATTACCGGTTTATTTTATTATAATGTATGACACATTATAATACACATACTTCCGGCGCATCCCGACCAGTCAGCGACTGGCTCTAATCTGACTGACCAATCCGTGCACCACGGTGACGAACCCTACTCATACATTTTAACACAACTTTCCACCTGTCTAGAACTGTCTAGCTTCAGTGTATGTCAACGACATTTCGACTAATCCATCATAGCGAATTAAGTGACGTATCGTTCTATTGGCGGGGCAATCGACTGTTGATGAACCGTTCAGAATCTACGAGTATCAATTTAGTATCTGAGATTAAAAAACAAACTTTAACAACTCCTTCTCCCATTGTTGCAGACCAAAATGCCGCCTCAAGGGCAGACGACCACATCGTCGTGGGTTCTCTACGAGAATGACGCGACTTCAGAGGACAAGTCGGTAACGCAGGTGCCCCCCTCTGCCGAGGACCGCAAATGGATCATCGTGTGGAGGAACGTCATCCTGATGGCCGTCCTGCATATTGGGGGACTGTACGGCGCCTATCTGTTCCTTACTAAGGCTATGTGGACGACGTGCTTTTTCGGTAAGTTGTAGTTGTTCTGTAAGTCTGTGGTTGGAGTTGAGCAACGCTTACTTTTTGGTTATTTAACTGGTAACTTGGAAAATACCCAAATGTACCTGTATGTACTTTCCTACCCCGCAAGGGAGTACATTAGTACAAGGCGTGAGTGCGTGTTTTTTTTGTACTTTCAAAGTTAGCGTTGTTTTACCCACACAGTTTTAACTCATGCAGGAAATACTCCATTTTAAGCTAAAACGATATTGCTGTTGCGCTCGGTAGGTATCACTAATGGTGCGTTTACACTTTACATGGGTCGAGTTTGGCCGAGCGCCTAGTCGCTTCACAAATCGCCTCACCAATGTACAAATGCCTTGTAATTGTCACTTGATACCTAGGTGATTTTGGCCGTGTGGCGAAAATCGAACGACTTTAATTATCCGAAAGGCTCCATAACGCGTGTCAGAATGTCGTTAAGAACGTACTTTGTGTTTTATTTTATGTTTTTTTTTTTATTTTTATTCTATTTTGCATTTGTTAGCAAGAACCTACAAGCTGATAGGAAGCAACTTTACTAATTTTAAGTCTCACGATATGTAAATAACCTGTAGTTGCAAAACCATATACTTAATTAAACTTCACAAATTCAGAGAAAACGGAAGCAAAAACGTATTTTAGCAAATATGTACCTGCGGTTAATATTTATATATTAATATTATGCTAAAGGCCAAGGCCACGCAAATGTCCTTTTTAAACAGACTAGCATACTAACAGTGATTGTCTTAAAGGTAGGTCCACATACTATATTTATAGGTATGTGGGCAGATCAATGGACCTTACACATACCTTACAATGTTACAATCCAGGTTCGCAAATGTGCTATGGTACCTAGTAAGCCGAAAAGGCATCATTTTGATCACCTTTTTGGAAATCCAGCGAAAATGTTTCTTCTTCCGTGGAAACTTTGTTGGTCACGTGACAACACCATGTATAATGCAACACCATGTATAATGACTTAAATAACTAGAGCTGGATTTAAGCAGCTAATGTATCGAATAGAATAATGTATAGGTCCACCGTTTATATAATGTACATTGGCGATACTTATATATATCGCGATTCGCCAATGGCGATTATTTTTATTCATATAAAACTCCTTTGTAACGTCAGTTGTTTTGAGCGGGCAGTAGTACATTCAAACACACAAAGGGAAGGTATGGAACACGCCATATAATAATAAACTTCTAGAGAACCACGAACGAACGACATTTTCCTTTGTTCAAATTAGAGAGATTCATTTGTTTCATTTATAAAGGATTTTGCAAATCCAAATGGAAACTAAAATGATTGATAAAATTGCCTTCGTTTTTTAAGTAAACTTATTGATGTCTCCCCAAACATTTGAGTGCATGATTTAATTGGGTCCTGACAATAAGTCGTATGAATGAACATTAGTTCTACGTTGCTTTGTAGTTGTAGTGATGGGAAAGGGAAATACCCTTATTTGGTTCAGTTGTCTCCAAGGTTAGTCTTGTTTGTTCATGTCTGTGATTTCCTCCGAAGACTATTGACTGAACTCAAGACCATTGACAAAGCACACTTGTGTTTCCGCTCAAACATAGGAAGTAACAATTTTTTGTACCTATATATTTTAGAGTGCCTAGTACTTAAATATATAATAGGTACCCATACCGTACAATATTAGTCTGTCACATCAATTAAATAATCTAAACATTTACCTACAATATAAATTATGAGCCAAACTCTCAAACGACTTGATATATTATTGCACATTGATAAAAATTAATCAAAAAAGTACACGTGTTCATAATTAACATATTATGTAAATAAAATTATATTAACGCAAGTATCAGGTACCTCTGTAATGAACGACACGTAACCAGGTAATTTAATTTACTCTGCAAATGAAGGCTCAGAAATTAATTATTAAATTATTATTGTTGAAATATACTCGTATATATACGAATGAAAGGGATGTCTTTTCGCTTCTGGCTACAATATAACCCTCTGCAGAGAGAGGAAATGATTAGCGTTTTATTATATTTTTCTGTAAATACGACGCTGGGATGTTTATGAATTGTGATTGTAAAACAATATGAGAAATGTTTGTAAGAAATATTCGTTCGATGATCGGTACTTATTAATTGATTGTTCGTAATTAAAATGCAATTTTACTGTTACTATGTGTCTATCAGTCACTCCTTGCATAATCTCTTTTCCGTCTTTTTAGTGGGCTTTAGCTTTTTTTTATTTAAAGTACCTACCTACTTACTTATAGGACGCCGAATACATTTGTTTCCTGAATTTTAAAAACTTGTACAACAAAAGTTATTCAGAATGCCCCCCTGAGTCACCCCTTTTTGGCTTCTATACCTTGCAACACCCTGTATATCATACACTTGTTTGTTCCAGCGGTGTTCCTGTACATCTGTTCTGGTCTCGGCATCACAGCGGGCGCGCATCGGCTGTGGGCCCACAAGTCCTACAAGGCGCGCCTGCCTCTGAGGATCCTGCTCACGCTGTTTAACACCATCGCTTTCCAGGTAACTATACTTATTGCCACTTACCTGACAACTCTCTCAGAACAAGCTTGCTTGTGTTAGGGTCCACCAACTCGCACTAGGCCAGCGTGGCGGACTAGGCCTAAAACCCTTCCTTCATTGGCACCCGTCCCAGCAGTGGGGACTTGAAGGTTGTGATGAAGATACAAACTTTAACCTAAAAAAATATAACCTAACTGTAGGTATAGTCAGCCAGACTACCTACTAGTCCTGAACGTATACGTATTGGTAGGGGACCTAAGTCTTAATTTAGCTAATTGGAGTGTGATGAGCTGGAAATATATGCTACACTATCATGTTCTCACAAAATGTTCACTATGGGTTGCTAGTTCAGGAAGGTCAGTAATAGGGTGATGTGGTGTATGTAATGGAAGAGACTTGTATTCTTAGGTAGATCATTTATGATAATGAGACTCATGGTAAGTTTGTAGGATCGGAACATGAGTTTACAATCTTTGGACTCCAAAAAAATTACATCATGATGATTTGAAGCTTTTACGTCAGAGTAAAGTTATGTTTCAGGTCAACGTTTTTTTATAGAAACGAAATATGTAAGTACTAAAGGTGAACAGGAAAATAATACCACATTATTAAATTAACCGCCTTAAAAAATACAAGTATCTACATAGGTTACACCTACAATTATTTTGTGCTTAGGATTTATAATGAGATCTTATAGTATTTTTGAAATTTATTTAGGTATATTTAGTCATGTATTTATTTATCGTGAACAATAGCATCTGCTGAGTTCTATAAATAATTTTGTTCAGAGACAAACAATATAAATTAGCATTAAAAAAAACAAAACATTAGATTTGGAGAACAATAGGTTAGGTGGAAACCTCACAACATCCATTCTCCTCATGGAGAATTTTATGAAAATGGGATTGTTAGTTTATTTTGAATTTTTTGACTTGATCGTTATTCCACCTCTACATAGTGCAACACTTATCAAACTAACTGAAGAGTGATTCGGTACTAATGGTATACTTTTAGTAGTTACAATCGATAAATAAATAATCAATAATTTTGAAGGTTGCAGTTATGCATTATGTAAGTCTAATAAGACTTTGTTATTATATTTCATAGCAATTTCCTACTGGTTTGATAAGATTTGCGAACGTCACACTAATAAATAATATGACGCCAATGAAATGTACCGAATCAAAACAAAAATGTTTATCAACTAATCCCTAATCGTATTTGGATTGCAAAAACGTGATGTAAATCCAACATTAGTAGATAATACACTTATAAAATACACATGGACTAATTAAGTGCGTAAGGAAAATATTTTCAGTCAAGGTTAATTTATTGAAAAAATTATCAGAATTTTCAAATACTTACATGCCTACGTACATATTATGTGGCTAAACTTAGATTGAATTGCATGCAAAATCATGAAGGCTCTCGTATTACATACAATGTCCACAACAAGCGAGCAAATAACAATTACATAACAAATATTTACCATGAAAGTTTTAAGTAGAACTTCTAAGAAGGTCCGAACTATATGCGTTGTGTTTGAGTTGTATTAGTTGAAATTAGTTTATTATACTTATACCAATAGATTACTCGCGTTTGTTATACCCCATTTACACTCTCGCACGAGTGGCGAGGCGAGCGACAAGGCGAGGGGCGAGGCGCGAGTGTGAACAGACGCTCGTGGCTCGCCTCCTCGCTCGCCTCGCCACTCGCGGCGCTCGCGTCCGGAGCGGTTTTTGGGGCACGAGTCAAAGGAGCTCGCGTCGAGCTCGCGTCGCACGCGAGCGGGTGTTTACACTCTCGCGTCCGCTTCATTCTGGCTTCTACATCGTGCCGCGCAGGTTGTGTTCGTCGTCGTATAATTATAACGTAGTGTTTTTTCCTCAGTTGTATAATGGATTGGTCGCAAGACGAAACATTTAATTTCATATAAGTAAATATTCCAATAATAAAAAACACTAAAACGTAAGAAATAAAAGCAGTACTTACCTGCTTAGATATATTAGTACTGTCACATAGAATAGGTCTAAACCATGTCTAAACCTCAAATTATTTCTTACGTTTTAGTGGTTTTTTGAAGTCGTTTTTTTTATCATTATTTTATTTTATTACTTATTTATACTTAGTTTATTTGCAATAATTGACAATCAAAATTAAGAAGCAAATGATACCTATAAGTCCTACTAGTCAGTAGTAAACACGAAGTAGTTGCTATATACCTACCGTTGAGGAGTTCCCGTGACTACCTTCCTTTTCCATCATCAGATCAGCTCAAGGTCACCATCATATTTTTTTTTATGTTAAAAATATAGGTAAGTACCTATGTACTTTCTAAATTTCATTAACTACAATCGGTTAATAGGTACCCAAAATGGAAATTCATAGCCTGTTTTTAACCCTTTACCCACCTTTGGAGGTGGAATCAAAATTTGAAAAAAATGGGACCACATGGGATCTCAACCCAATACATAAAAAAAAAGAATTTTCAAAATCGGTCCATAAACGGCGAAGTAATCGGTGATCATACATAAATTCTTTATTGTTGCGGCTAAAACTTCGACGTCCTCCATCGTTGCTAGCTCAAAGACAACTGAACTCTGCACGAGAGTGTAAACACCCACTCGCGTCACACGCGAGTGGGTGTTTACATTCGCGCCTCCGCACGAGTGACGAGGCGAGCGAGGAGGCGAGGGCCGAGGCGAGAGTGTAAATGGGGTATTAGGGTTTTCGAGTAAGGAACACATTAATAACACACAAATAAAACAAGACAGGGTATCAAACATACTAGTCCGGTCATATTATACCGACAAAATACTTTCCACGGAAAGAACCATTTCCATAGAGCACGTATCAGAACATGTGACTCTACATTGATGGCAGTAATAATCTCAGGAGAGGACATGACATTGAAATATCACGATGACCCATAAGATACGAATGCAGGCATCAAATGTTAAATGTCAGAGAAATAGTCGATAGGTAGATTAATAACTGCGTGAATATCACATGGACTTATCTTAACGAACACGCGGTCTGTGACATAAAGAAACAGTTATAAATCATTACGTTATCTTCGTTTTAGTTGACATTGCTAAAGTTGAGTCATCAAGAGGTCAATCTGAATCAGTTTTCGAACTGCACCTTGTGTGTGCTGGTGATATCGTACTTTCATCAGGTTTGCAACTTGGTTACGAACTGGTGGGACAAATTGCATCAATATGATTTAGATGAACTATAAAAACGCGTTTCAGTGGTTCAGGTTATACTTATCTAATAACCCCGGTATTTCTAAGTATTTTAATAAGTTACTGAATGAGAAATACATTTGGACCAGGTATTATAATCACCAACTACACATTAGCGGTTGGCAGCAAGATTTAAATATTAATATCTGACAAGTATGTGATCTATTTAAGCACACAAGTTATATCAGAATGATGGCGCTGCTTATGAACTTGCTAATGTGAGATGATCGTTAGGGGAGAAGTACAAATACAAATAGAAGTGCTGATCACTCATGGTAATACATACAATAATACTAGAATATTTCTACGAGATCAGCGCATATGCTCCTTACAGGTGACTGAAGGGTTACCGTTCTCGTATTAGCGTTGCAGTTTTGTTTTTCCGAGGCTTCGGAGCGCTGCGCTGACTATGGCTCTACTTCGTTTTATTAAGACAATTCTCATTCGTTGATTAGAGAGCGT